>NW_028327177.1:85584266-85885035 GCF_987537825.1 Furipterus horrens
TATGAAATAAAGCAAATAAATAAAATCTACTTTGTGGAATAATCAAGAGGATTAATTGATCAATAAATATGTGCACAGCATAGTCTGGCATATAGCAAATATTCACTAAAAATGGTTGTTTTGTTGTTACTATTATTAATAGGGTTAGTTTTGGTGGGGGGGCAATGGGGGAAAAAGTGGGACAATTGTAATAGAAAAACAATAAAAATTTTTAAAAATAGGGTTAGTTTTGACTGGATTATATGGAGATCGAAGTTTAAATTGGAGCTTAAAACATGTCCAAGTCCTTTTTTGTTCTACTGCTGGGGAAGAAAATCACTCTAGTATGCCCTTCACACTCATTTACTGATATATCCTCACTTTGGGTAGAAGTCACATTGGCCTCTGATGTTGATTTTATACACAGCTTCTTGAAAATTTAGCCCATCACTTGCAAATGAGGTGCATTTAACAAATGGACCCACCAGACCCCTAAATTCCATATGAGTTTTTACCCAAAGCATAAATTGATTCAAGTTTGCTCAGACGTTGGCCTCATGAGCCTTTGGCTGACATTTCTATTTGAAACCTGACTCCCTGCCAGAAAGTTTCTTCAGTTTGAATAAAATGAAAAGAAAGACTTAATTCCAATAACAGATGAACCCAGCAGGGCCAGCAGTTGGTTCAGATCTTTATTGCCTCACAAGAACTTGGCCTTCTAGGCTACGACTCAAGACCTCTTCATGTTTGCCTTGCATTCAGGAGAGAATAAACAGAGTAAAATGAAATCAAACCCCAGATGTTTTTTTTCTCAGCTTCCTCAAAGTTCCTGTTCTTTGAGATCCAACCACTCTTGGTTTTGGTGATAAGATTGATTGAATGTCAAGGCATATGCTGGGGTACCATTTGAGAAATACTGGAAAGATGCACTTCCCATCACACTCCAGAATGGGCCTTCCATGTGGAACTCCTTCCATATGGATTTTAATGAGGTAAGATGCATCCTTGATTAGAATCTTCTTTGAAAACATAAGTTTTCCTGAAGAAAATGACATATTTATTGTTATTCCATCAATATTCCACTTATTCATTCATTTATTTATTCCCCACATATTTATGAGGGTTTACCCAATGCCTGATATTGTGCTTGAAATAAGGGGATAGAAGTTAGCAAGGCAGATGTAGTCCTTACAGTCTTTATGCTCTATGTAGCTCAGTCAAGTGGGGAGACAGATATTGGACAGGCAAAAACCTTAAAGTGTGATGAATGTAAAGGAATCACCAGGAAGGCCCTTAGACATGAGGGTTTTGGCTTTGACTCTCTGTGACCTGGATCATCTCTCCCTTTGTGTGAGACTACACGTTCATGGGGATGCCATCCCAGATGCTGTTCCTAGTGAGAATTTTACCTCCTATGAGGCACCAGGGCATGCTGCCAGCTCAGAGCTCCAGAGTAGTTTACTAAGGTCTCATTACAGTGTCTCTCTTGGTGTCTCTGGCACAGGATCACACTGTAGGTGAGACTGAGATAGGGTATGTGACGAAACAGCTGCAATCAATAAAAGCTACAGACTCTGTCAACAGAAAAGTAAGACCATCCCCTCATCCTCCACCAGATTTATGGTTTTAAACTGGCAGAGACCAGCTTGATCCAACATGGTGATTAATTTCATTTTACAGTAACCCCTAGCTTCACTATATGCTCCTTGTAATACATTAGCATGCTAAACAACACACCCCAGCTGCCATAATTGGAAACAGAAAGCCCAAATGAGGACAAAAAGTGGCCAGTGGAGCTCTTCCGAGACATCTCCACTCCTTTCCCAGAAAAATCCTGAATATTTCTCCCCATTATTGAATGTCCTATGCCCTGATTAAATGAGCCTCAATAAAGGAAGCAAGTTTCACTAAAGGGGCTGCTCTGTCTGTAGAGAGGCCCACTCTCTGTGTCACTGCTTCACTAATAAACTCACTTTCACTTTAAACTCCATGCTGGCTCATATTTGAAATTTTGTGTGTGTGAAGCCAAGAATTCACAGTGGGTCATGGACCTGCGGGACCCCAAGCCCCTGGAATGCCTGCATCAAGGCTACCTTGTAATGAAGCTTTACTGCACATTTAACCTGGAGTACATGTAGTAAATCTAAGTTGAGACAGAGAGAGAGAGAGAGAGAGAGAGAGAGAGAGAGAGAGAGAGAGAGAGAGAGAGAGAGAGAGAGAGAAGAGAATAAAGACCCTGAATAAGCAGAGACACCAGAAGACAAGAGACAGGTAGGGTGTGAGCATACTGTTCTTGTTATGAATGAATCTGCTACCAAACATCCTTTCCTAGTCAGGGATGAAATATAAGAGTTTGACTCAGGGCACCTGGGCTTGAATTACACTTTTATCATTCACCTGCTCTGCCTTGGCAAGTTATTGAATTTCTGTCGCCTCAGTTTTCTAATTGGCAAAAGGGACTTAAATCACCACAGTCTATTAAGTGGGTTGTTTTGTCACTTGAATGGGATTAGACAAGTCAATGTCCATGAAGAGGGTTTTCAAAACATAAAAATTATTATATATAAATATTCAATATATGTATATACAGTGGATACAGAGGACAGACTCGATGATTTTGGGTTGGCTTGGGATCAAAGGGCAGACTGGGGTGCACAGAAAAAAGGATTCGAGCATCCTCCATCTCTTCCTCCTCTTCCTCGTTATCTCCGTAGTGTATTTCCATGGTACTCCTAACTTTTCAAAGCACTCACACATCAGTCATTTTACATTCATGCCTTACTGTCTCAATAGGTTTGTTATTGAGTGGCCAGTCACTCAAGAGACCCACCTCTTTCATTTACAGACCATGTCATTTGCTACCTTCATGAAACAAATAGATTAGAGGATGGAAAGACCTGTGTTCTGCAAGTAAAGTCCTTTTAGACCACTGAGATCCTAATCTCCATGGGAAAGAGGAATGGTGGTGTGAAGGAATGAGGTCAGATTTGGGGAGATCATGAAAGTCACACTTGCCAAGTCAAGAACAAGACTGTCAAGTCTGTGACTTATTCCTTCAACAGCACCCTAGAAAGGTGCTTAACCTCTTTTCTCTAGTGGTTGGGGTGCCACTGTTCCTGTGTGAAAGAGCAGCCCCTGGGCAGCTTCTAGAAACCATGCATTTTTGGACATATGCTAATGATCCAGCTCTTCGGGAATTGCTTCTCTGCATCTGTCTGCTCTAACTACTAAAGAAATACATTTCAAAACCATGTGGGGAAAAAAACAGGAGAACATATGAAGGAGATGCTGCCTGGAGGGAAAACCACAGATGAGCTGTAGCACTGCCAATTGTGACACCCAGCACCACCAGGACAGCAGCACTGCCCCTGAGGGTAGTGATTCAGGGCGACTTTCTCAAGTCAGGGGTGGGTTTAATGCTGTGTCTTTCTGCTCCAGCCCATACACTCCCCACACTTTTCATCAGAATGGAATGGTGGAGTCAAAGATCAGGGGCTTTGGAGTTAGAGTGTAGCTAAAATCCCAGACCCATCATTTACTCACTGAATAATTTTGGACAATATTTTTATCTTTTCTGACTCCCAAATTTCTCACCTAAAAAACAAAGATGATATTCTGATGGGGCATTATGAGGATTCAATGAGAAATTGTGAATATAGCACTTAGCACAGTGCCTGACACATAGCAAGTGCTTAATCAATAATAGTTGTACTCATCCATCCATCCATCCATTCATGTTAGGAAGGCAGAATTAATGTAGTGTAATTTAGACCTTCTTAAAGTCTTTCCTTCTTCTCTCATGTGTGATTTAATAACTGAGGCCTTTAAGATTGCAAACCTGTATCACAGACTCCTCTGCCTTCCCCACACAGCTCCAGCCCACTCCCCATTCTTTTGGCATTGCCCTAATTTTCCCATTACCATATCCTAACAGATCACATGATTTACTTAGTGTTTAGATTTATTATTTGTGGCTTGTCTCCTTCTGACAGAACCTACATTTCAAAAATTATGGACCTGTGTCTGTAGTATAAGGTTTGCAACTAGAAAACAACATGACACATAGTAGTTCTCAATAAATATTTGTTGAATGAATTAAGGCCCTGGAATCAGACTTTAAGTCTGCTTCCAGTTGCTGGTCTTGGTTTGTGCTAGTGTTTGTGACCTATTTAGCAAATTACAGTATTCCCTCACTTATCACGGGTATTACATTCTAGTCCCCCCCCCCCACGAAGTAGGAACCTTACATTTACTCTACACTCTTAAACCTACATAACTTTAACAACATATGTATACAGTACCACAAAATCCCGCGATACAGCGAAAAATCCACGATAAATAATTAAATATAATATTTTTTAAAATCCTGCGATACAGTGAGGCTGCAATAAGTGAATCGAGATATAGAGAGGGACTACTGTACTCTCAACCTCAGTTTCTTCCTCTGTAATATGCTGACAATGCTGATTGCAATTCCTCAGCGTAAAAAGAATTAAATGAGATTGTGTCAGTAAAGCACTTGGTGTACAATTTGGAGCACAGTAACTTCTAACTAAATGAAAGTTATTAAAATGAAAATTTGTAAAGCTCTTGATTTCAATGCTAATGTAGACAGAGAGATAAGGGGTCACTCAAAATCATTTCCAGAAACACCTACCCCTAGTTTTATTCTGTATTCCCTTCTCCCAATGTGTGCTTAAGCAGCCAAGGATGTAAATTCCACTTCTACTCTATGCCCCACCCACCGCCAACTTCCCCCACATCACAGCCTCATGGTCAATGAGGTATTGGGCCCCATGATGTGTATGTTTGACTGGTGCTGGGATCAAGACAGTGTTGCTGCTACAAACCTGCTATTAGCCAATGGTGGAGTTCCTACAGGGCTATCTTATGATGGGAGCCAAAACCACAGTTACTGCCCTCAAAGAGTTTATGATCAAAACATTCTCAAGAGAGAACCAAGCGACTCCATGCCAATAGTCATTATGGCCTGCAAATGCACGTGTGTGCACGTGGACTGCATCATTAGAGGCTGGCAGTGTCCAAGAACTAGTTGGATTTCCAGTTCACTTTTTGTGGGCAAAGACAGCTTGCCATTCTTCCTAGTTTTCCTCCCCCAATATGAAAACCTTAAGGCAGAATGAGGATGGCAGTCCAGAGGACTGAGTTCAAGTCTCAGCCATGCTGTGCGTCTTTGGGCAAGACACTGGGCCTATCTGAAGATCAGACCTGACAAGCTCAGGTGAGGCCAGCAGAGTGGGCCCTACAAACCGAAAGCGACCATGTAGGATGGTCTAAACATACAAATTCCCTAATTAAAAGTGGGTCATGGAAGGTAGCTACAGTCTAGGCCAGTAGCTTCCTTGACAGAGGTCAGTGTTTACCTTAAGTGAACCTATCTATTGTCTTTTTGCATCTAAGATAAAATACCTTTGAAATGTCAGAGTAATCTTCTTTTGCAGACCCCTCAGGGCACACCCATGTACCAGAGTGTGAGACCACAGAATCCTTCTTTGTTACCTCATTCCCCAAATACCAGCTCCATGCGCTGCAAATTTTAATTATGAACTATCCTGCACTTACCAATGTAAAGGAAGTATGTGTCTCTCCATTTTACTTTTTACTCAGTCCCAGAGATTTCCCCGGAGATTCTCCCACTCCTTTAATTTACCACCGATGGATTTCATGTAACCCTCCTTAGGTCAATTCCTTTGATTGTAATGTATAAAATAAGCTGCAAAACTGCCATTGTCCAGAGTATTTTCTCAATCCACTGAGATTTTGCTTCTTGGCAATTGTTAGTTTGGCTCAAATGAACTCATAAACTTCTCTACAGGTTTGAACATTTCTTACATTGACATTTATAACAGCCAAAATTTGTTGCATGTTTACTACATTCCAGGTGCTTTATATGTACGCCATTTGTTCAATCATTTGTTTGTTCTGCCATAGTCTATTGCATATTAGTTGCACAGCCGGCACTGTGGATACAGCAATGAACAAGGCAGCTCAGCCCTTTATCTCACTGAACTTAAATACTGGTGGTAGAGACCCAGAGTGAGGAATCCATTTACAAGTACAAATAGTTAATCATTATTAATTATTTATTTATTCGCTCAAAAACCACTTACTAAGCCTCATGCTACAGAATCGTGGTCAATGTTATAATAGGCAAATTTCGGGTGCTCTCTGTGTGAGCCTGATTGAGAGGAGAGCACCTCTGGAAGCTCAACAATGACTTCCATGGAGAAATGACTTGAATAGCACAATTGAAAAATGAGTAAGAACAGCAATATAGTACCATTTTGTAGATGAAGGATCTGAAGCTTAGAGAGCTCACATAATTTGTCCGAGTAGCCACCGCCAATATTTGATGGATCCTAGGTTTGAACCCCAGTTTTTTTTTAACTCCAAATGGGTGGTCATTTTATCAGGTTAGCAGTGTTCTTAGACTGGGATACATATCTAAACAGCTCCCCAAGGCTTTTTTCAAAATCTGTGTGCTGGGGTTCCACCAAGAGATTCCAATTCAGCTGGTCCAGATGGAATGGGGGCAGGGTGGTAGTGGTGAGAGTGAGGTTTTAAAGGATCTCCAAGCCCTGACCCCTGTGGCTCTGTTGGTTGAGCGCCATACTACAAAGGGAAAGGTCACTGGTTCCATTTCCATTGGATTGATATTTCTCTCCCTCTCTTTCTTCCTCCCTTACTCTCTCTCTAAATATAAAGAAATAAAAATCTTAAAAGAAAACAACTCTCCAAGTGACTCTGAGTCCAGGTGGAGTGGGGCTGGGGCAGAGATGGTGGTGAGAGCCAGTCATTAAAAACTTTCCAAGTGATGCACATGTACAACTCTAGCAAGACCACTGCTTTCTCTTTCTTTTGCTCTGCTCCAGACTTAGTGAGAGCATGACATCATGGAATAAAATGCGGCTAGGTGTCATAACTCTGCCATATCACTAACTCCCCGCGTGGCTTAAAGGATGTCTGTCTTATCCAGTCCTGTCTTTTCATGGGGCTCTGTCAGTACTACTAGCCCTCTTTGTGCATTAGTCACCTGGAAAGCTTTAAAAGCCTTTTCTGTGCCCCACCTCCAAACAACAGCACCAGAAACTCTAAGGAAAGGACCCAGACAGGTATTTACCAGAAGTTTCTCTTTGATTTAGCACTAGATAATCTCAAAGGTCCCATCTGACTTAAAAATCTTCCGCCTCGGTGAAATCCTTCATCTCCTCTTTTGGACAACTGAGGGAGACAGTGTGGAAGGCTAGCTTAAGGGAGCTAGGATCGGGGTGGGGTTGTAGGGGTTAGGGGGTAGGGGAGACAGGGATGATGCATTGCCAAGATCTGCGGCTCTGCTCTGGCAGTGTCTTTGTGAACACAGTAACTTTTTTTTTTTCTTACTGATTTATGTGACAGTTGGAAAGCAGCCCCCAGAACTGGCTGTTCTCCCCTCAGTACTATTAACATAAATATGTGCACGGGGCCTTCATCTCCTGCTTCTCTCTATGTAAACGAGGCTTAAGGGGCCGTGAAAGCCAGAGGCTGAAGAGAAACCAGAGGAAAGGAAGTGTGTCGTTAAGAGGCACAAGAATGAAAAGGGGAAAAGGACAGGACGTTGCTAAGAGACAGTGTCAAGCTGGGCCATGGGATTAGCAGCCAGTATCAAAGCAAGTACTTCCTAATGGTCTGTTCTTTCAGTAAGGTCTTTTCCAAGCACCAGCAGAGGGTGAGATTATTAAAGCAATTCCATTGCAAATCGGACGTAAAAGGCCCCTTTTCTTCTCGGCAGGACAAAAATATTGGGTGGAAATTAAGTGATTTAAATGAACATATCTTCTAGCTTGGAGAAGAGTGAAACTAGATTCTGTACTGTGGAACTTCTCAGAGTGTAACAGGCTAATAATAAGTTTTGAGAATCACTGAGAGGTATACTGAGTTGGCAGTACCCACTAAAATTACTTACAACTTTTCATTTTGAGGGGAGGAGTGCTTTCCAAGACATGTTTGAGAAACCCTGGTATACAAAACAGCTACTGTAGTATCTGATATTACTGTGCTAAGAGTTCTAGATGAATTTTTTCTTTTAATCTAAGCAACGATGCTGAATTGGGTACTTTTGTTTCCTTCTTTGCACCGGTAAAGAAATTAAGAGGTGAAGTACTTGCCCGAGATGACACAGCTGGTCGGGACTGGAAGGAACCTGGGCTCTGAAGTTAAAATCATCTGGCTTCGCAGCCTCATCCTGCCATATGTTGGATGGACATGATTGGACAAGTTAATTTACTTTGCTGAGACTTGGTTTTCTTATGTGCAAATTGGGAAGTATGAAATGCACCTTGTAAGAGTTGCAGAGATTACAGATAACCTATATAAAGCACATAGTAGATGCTCCATAAATGGCTATAGATATCATCATCATCATCATAGTCATCATCATCTTATATTTAATGTTATAAAAAGGAGGTTATGTGGTGTGTGGAAAAGAACATGTGTTTTGGTCAAATCAAATAATATAGGCAGTAGGACACGACATGTGACAGGGTGCGTAAATGATAAACCTCTCCAAGAAAATGCAAAGTCTGAAAAGTATTTCTACTAGTCTTCAGGCTACACTTGTTTATTCCTAATCACTGGCTGGCAAAGGAGACCCTCCTTCAGAGATCACAAAGGGGTAGGTGGCTAGCTTGGGGGCTTTGAGGGTGGGATCCTTCTAGGGAACAGGGACTTGGGGTTACTGGAAACTCCCATCTCTCTGTCCATCAGAATTCTTGAGGAGCTCTGGACTCAGGTTCCTAAGCTCTGGGCCTGGGTCTGTGATTGTCCTTAAAAATATGTAACTGAGGGATCTTCCAGCCAATTCTGATTATCTCAGTCTGCCATGAAAGCTGGAGAAACCCTCCCAATGAGTTACCTAGCCAGGAACAGAGGGATGCCTGGTGTAATTGCTTCTGGAAACAAGAGAGTTTGTGGTCTTTCCTGTGTAAGCACCCAACAGTTTTCAAACATCTTGGTATTTGAGAGTAAATTTTTTCCATGATTTGTACTTAGTACAATGGCCTGGGTAGTTGGTTTGTGCAGTGATAATAGCATAAGCTTGGACACCAAGCTGACCTGGCTTCAAATCCCAGTACTGGGGAGAGACAAGACAGGATACTAGAAAGTCACAAACAATAGATTATGATATTCTGAATAATTAATGTCTGTGCCATTACTTTGAGGGTACAAGTGAGAAGCTAGGTTGGAGAAATAAAATCCTGAGTTACATTTTAGTAATTATTCTCAGGACAACAGGAAGGAAAAACATTTTAATATTCTTATTTATCAATGTATTTTTCTTGCATAACATGCAGGTAAGTAACATATTAATATCTGGCTATAACTTAATCTCCATTTTTCTATCAAGTAGGCCTAAACTCAACATAACATGTATTTCATGGTTTTGTTAAAGAAATGATTTCAAGCCTCTTTAATATTTATATCAGCCCTTTTTCTCACGGGAAGAAAAAGGCTAACCTTGGCTACTGGTATCATCTTATGGTTTTAACGTACTTACTGATATATTTCATATTTGAAAATAAAATTCCTTGGTAAAATATCACTGCAATAAAGTATGTATGAGAAAAGTAAGTCCCAGTGCTGCCTCTTTATAGCTGTGCAATTAGGGACAGTTTTCTTAAATTTCCTGAACCTTAGTTTCTTCATCTCTAATTTAGGGATAATGATAATATCATTATAATGGGTTTCTAGTAGCAGTAAGTAAGAAAACTCAGATCGAGTACTAGTAAAAGGTCGACTTATAGTCAAAGCCTAGTTAACAGTAGCTGTCATTGTCATTATTTTGACCCAGTTCAGCTTACTTATTATCAGTATGACTGTGGACAAGTAACTGTGCATCTCTGAATCTCATTTTCCTCATTCATACAATAGGATTAACTACATTTACTCGTGGTGCTTTTGTAAACATTAAATGAGGGAATACTGCATGTGATCCACCTAGCACTGTGCTTGACGTATAAGTATTTGATGAATGCTGGCTAACGTCATTTGCAAGATTGATGGGTGTTTTTTGTGTTTGGGTCTCATAAGTCATTCATTCACACAAAAACATGTGTCACTTGATATAAATGCTCCTTTATGCATTTTGCTGCCCTAAAAATGCAGTGCCTGAAGTTATGATGTCGCTGCTTTTTGAGGACATTAGAGATGAGGTAGAGTCCAGGAGGCAGGTGTTGTGAAGCAAATCTTGCACCTAGCAAGTCCCATAGTCTCTCTGTCTATGGGATGATTTCAGGACATACTGGACCTCTGCTACCATCTTCCATAGGTTACAGTCTTACCCTGTGGGTATTATCTGCCACCATGCACTTTACTGAGTACTAAAGATGGGGTGATAAACTAATAGTCATAATCTTTACCATTATGGAGGCTCTAGACAAGAGAGGTGACTCCCCTTTTTCTTAGGGTACAAAGGCTTTAAGTGAGAAAGTATATTTGGTAAATACCTAGAAAGAGGAGTGAGAAAATGGCATATTTGAAGAACTAAAAGAAAGTTAATATGGCTGAAACATAAAAGGAGAGAGAATATGGAGAGAAATGAGATTGGAAAGGTAAAATCTGGGCCTAACATTCAGAGCCTCCAAAAACATAAGGACTTATTAAGGATATTAAGGACCCATTGAAAGGTTTGGAGTTGAAGATGAAATGATTAGATTCAGTTTTAGAAAAATTACTCTGGCTTCCCAGTGGGAGAAAAAGTGTGTGTGTGTAGAGTGGGGTGAAGGATGGATATTTTTTATGTGTAATGCTACAATAATTCTTTCATTATGTTGAGGTGAACCCAAGGGCAGTGGGACAGGTAGAAGAGCAGGAGACTGTGTCAAACATGGTCATCATTTACCATGTATTTGATTTATCAGATCTGGTACTAAACAGAGATGTTTCAGGGGATATTTTATGATGGAAGGTTCTCAGATAACCGCCAATGGCCTCACCTCTTGGTGTTCATTGCCCTATGCATCTCTCTCCTCTTGATTGTGGACTGGATCTGGTGAATTTCTTCTAACAAAGAGAATACAGTAAAAATAATGTGCTGTCACTTCCATGACTAAGTTTCAGGAGACTGTGACTTCTGTTCTGCTCTTGCTCTCTCCCTTGCTCTCTCCCTTGCTCTTATGAACCTCCCTATGTAGGGCTCACATAGCAAGAAACTGAGAGCTGCCTCTAGTGATCAGCCAATGATGACTGAAGGCTTCTATTCAATGACCTATGGGAACTGCAGCCTGCCACCAACAACTGAGCTTGGAAGCAGATCCAGCCCTGACTCCTATTGGTACCTTAGCCTAGCATATGAAAGACCCTGAAACAGAAGATTCCATGAAGCTGTTTCTGACTACCTGACACTAAAAAAATTGTGAGGTAAGAAATATATATTGTTTTAAGCCATCAGTTTTGGGCTAATTGGCTACACAGTGGCATAAAACAAAGACAATGTTAAATGATGTCACAGAAGGCAAGAGAGAACACAGCATTGAGAAGGGAAGAGACAAACACTAACAAATGTGGCAGGACAACCAAGGATGATAAGGAAAAAGAAAGCATGAAATCTGTTAAGGAAGCAGTGTGAGTAAGCTGTAGTGGGGTGGGCTACAAAGGGTAGGTATCAAGGCTTCCATGGGTGTATGTATGCATATGATGCAACCAAACTTAAAGTCCAATTACTGCTGCAGGTGGGAAATATGACCATTTGAGAATGAATAATGCAACATGATTTTACTTTCTATTTCTTTTTTTGAAATTTAGTTACAATCATAGGATCCTGGGCTTCTAAAAACCCCTATGGGCATCTATTAATGAATTCAGCATCTGGCTATGAAGTGCTGATCCAAATTCTTCCTTTTCTTTCTCTGGATTTTGTTCCTAGTGATATACACCCTATGCCCTTAAAGTGCATTTTTTCCATGCATGATCTATTTATTGTCTTTGGAGTAGACTTGGGAACAAAATGAAAAAGCAATATGCAGGATCTCGGCATGTGAAGTCAGAGCCTGGACAGAATCAAGTTCAAGTTCTTCCCTTGCTTGAGTTTCTTACCTATGAAAAACTCATAGATTGCCAATTTGACACTCCATGTCTTTCCCCTCTCTGCAGCTTAAACTTTTTCCATTCATCACAGAACAGGGGAAATATCAGAGTTGAGAGTTACCACTTAATTGATGTGTGGCTTTGAGGAAATGACTTCATCTTTTTTTTGAGCCTCAGTTTCCTCTGCTGCAAAATGTAAGTAGTAATACCTCTCTCTTGTGGCTGTTGATGTGTGTAAGGCTCTGAGCAAAGGCTTGGCCTGAACCCTTTTCTGAACCCCTTGTTGATGTGGGAAGCCGCTAACCTTCCCAAGCTTTCTTACCTGCATGGCAAATCCAAAACCACTCTAGAGGCTGCCAGGCCAGCTGCCTGAGACATGTCATAAACAGCCCGGGGAGACAATTTGCTTTCAAAGAGAAACATTCAGAGAGAATGAAAACAAGACAGTCAGCATGGGCCCAACCCTGGGCCAGGACAATTTGGCACTTGGCAGCAGTAAGAGCTGAGATGCACCTCCCAGAGAGTGTGTCTCTGCAGGACCTCACAAGCTCAGGACTGTCCTGGAACCTATGCTCTTGGGGAAGATCTGTTGGGGTTGCCCCAGGGCACCTGTACCAGCCTGTGCCACCCCATAGTTGCCTACAATTACCTTGCTCCGTTATTTTTTAAATGCCACCAAGGCCCACATCTCCTCTGTCAAAAGCATTTGTTTTCTCTCTTGAGGGGGGCGTACCGATGCAGGAGGTGCCTGAGAAAAGCATGTAGGACTCTAAACAGCTGTTGACAGCATTTCATTCCATTGAAACTTAGAAAATAACTTGGTGCTGGGTGCTGGCATATGGGTTAATGATACAGTAGTCTTTGCCATGATGCTTATTTATGTGTTTTCTTTCTGGAAGAAAAATTTTGGGTTCACTGGAACACAGATCCTGGCTTCCTACCTCTGATGGTGATGTGACTGGCTCTGTCACACTGTTAAGCCCACAGGCAACTGATCACTTTTTTAGAGAGGCCCACCTTGATAACCCTCTCTAAGAAGCCCCTTCCCTTCATCCCCAGTACAGTTACTTGCTATCTCAATAACCTGTTAAGTTTAGCACTGTATGCCATTATTTGGTTTACTTATATTTATAATCGTAAGTTGCCCATGCTCCCACTAGAATATAGGCTCAGCATGTAGGAACTTCATCCAATCTACTTTTCTATATTTTTAACCACTCTATGACAAAGGGACACTTATTATAATCCCCATATTACAGATGAAAAAACTGAGGCCCAAATAAATCAAATAGGTTTCCCAAGGGGATAGAATGAGAATTCAAATGAGGGAATATGATTGTACTGTCCAATACAGCAGCCACCAGCCATATGTGGCTATTGAGCACTTGGATTGTGTCTAGTACAAACTAAAATGTACTGTAAGTATAAAATGCATACTGGATTGGAAGACTTAGTATAAAAAATATTATAAAACAATATTAAAACAATCCATTAATAATATGATAAAATTATAAGTTTTTAATGTATTAGATTAAATAAAATAGATTAAGATTAATTTCACTTGTTTCTTTTTAGTTTTGAAAATGTGGCTACTAGGCCTGGCTGAAGGGGTTCAGTTGGTTGGAGCAGGTACCATACACCAAAAGACTGGTGGTTCGATTCCCAGTCAGGGCACATACCTAAGTTGCAGGTTTGATCTTGAGTCAAGGGAGTGTGTGGGAAGCAACCAATCTTTTTTTCGCATCAATGTTTCTCTCTCTCTCTCTTTCTCTCTCTCCCTTCCTCTCTCTCTAAAATCAATAAACATATTAAATTTTTTTTGAATGTGGCTACTAGAAGATTTTAAAATTATATATGTGGCTCAAGTTGTATTTCCATTAGACCTCATTGGTCTATATTTTTAATCACTTCAACTTATTCAACTGTCATGTCTACTGACATTTCAGTAAGACATGAAAGACCTGACATAATATCACTATTAGTGCTAATAATAACAATAAATTGCAGATAGTCAGCCAATTTAAAATTCCCTCTTCTGCTTTCTAAAGTTCATGTATTTTTAAAAAATGTTGCCTTTTAATTTACCTACTTACAGTAGGTACTACAATGTATACAGGCCACTGTGCAAGGTGCTTCTTCATGCAGGTAGGGCTTGCATTGATTTGGAAGTGACAGAAACCTATCCTAAACTACCAAAAAAGTGAAAGAAGGTCTTCAGCTGGAAGAATCTTGGGTAGCTCATATATTTGAAGGAAGACCTGAATGAACCATGTCAGAAACGGGATTCAAAATCTATGCTCTTCCTATCTTGGTTCTATCTCTTTCTGAGTATTGGCGCCAGTTCCTAACCAACTTCCTCTCTTGACAGAGGTTGGTTTGCTGGCAGCAGTTTCCAGGTTCACTTCTTTCCAATTTCCTCACCAGAGTCACAGGGGTGCCACTGTATCAACTCCAAACAGGACCCTCATTGGTTTAAGTTGATCACGTGGGGCTCTCTGGGGCCAATCACAAGGTTGAAATGATGATTGGTAAGCTGGGTCACATGATAATCATGTAAATAAGTGGGTGGGTTAAACTGATTGTAACCCCCATTTAGAACCAAAAATTTGAAGAAGGAATGTTTCCCAAGTTAAAGTGGATTCTTTTTTGATAAAGGGAAGCATGCTGAGCAGAGAAAATGACAGTCATAGTGCCTTTCTGGATGTCATTGTCTTCTCTATGGGAATGAATTTGAGAAATAATAAAAAATTTCTATAAAAGCAATGATGCATACATTGGCAATGAAGTTCCAAGATATTAGAGAAATTTAATAGAAAAATAAAAGATAATAGAAGTTTTTTTTGCAGATGCTATAAAGGAAACATATACGTAGATTCAAAAACAAATGTCGCTTTTAAAGTCTTGCCTTTGTTCATTATGACTATCTGTGTTCAAAACAGCAACCCTGGATGCAGAGACACTGGAGTAATGAATGTACTGGACTTATCACTGTTGGAATATTGCTGCACAATTGTTGAGTACTAATAGTGCAGAACATAGAATTAAAAACAATTCTGGTCTACTAGGCAACCAATCTCATTTAGTAATATTTTTGTTGAATGACATGGCCCTAAAAAATCCCTTTAGAGAAATTGAAAAATCTCCCACTTACAGTCAAAATGTCTCCCTTGTTCTTAGAAAAAAGACTCATTGGTTCCTACAAAATAAAACAAAAGTGCTTCCTCTTCATTTGGGGTTTAAACCCACCTTTCTTTTTCAGCTTTGTGACAGCTGTCAGCTTATTGCCATCTTACCACCACCTCCAATGCTGTTAGTCATGGGAGTCACATTTGGACACATTTCATTAAAATTGAGAAAAGTGGGCTTCAGGACTTGAAACATAATTTGAGTTGAATATGCAGACACTAAAGAGACATTTGAATAAGGCAGTCCATCCAAGCCCAAAGAATTCAATGGACGTCTTGGGATATATATCTACATTCCCTTCAAAAAGAGATATTTTTAAAAATATGTGCACACATTTGTTATTCATTCTTTCCTTTATTTTTGGAGAGATATAGTATGAGTTTACCATCTTGTTTTCTTCCTACTACTCAGTTTCGAAAAGACAAATAGGTGAAATTTGAACTTTTCAGCTTAGATGGAAGGGTCTTGTCTAAACTATAGGGGCCAAAAGAGCTGCTTTTTGCTCTGCATGCCTGGAGCATTGTGAAAATAAGAGTCAGGTTTCTTGGCTGGAAAGACGTGGCTTGGGAGGAAAGAGCTGGGGATAGGGGTTGTGGTAGGTTGTAATTCAGGTCTGGAGTACATTGTACATAATTATCATATATTTAGGAAGCCTCTGAGCTTGTATTTCCACTACCTCACCTTCCTTGTGCTTCATGGAGGCCAAAGACAGGTGGGCACAAGAGACAGCCTTTATATATGTAAGTTTAAATAAGTTTCCTTTAGAGGTGTGGTCTGGTCAGACAAAAATTTAGGAGTTTTGTCTGCACCAGTCCTCATTACATAGTCTTTCTGATTTGGGGCACACTGATGCTTTACATAGATTGTTAAAAATTAGTTCTCTAATGTATGTAGCTTCTTTGGGATGAAGATTAGTAGACATTTTAAAAAATGGGGAATAGAGGTTTGGGTACATGTTTTTCTCCCTGGAAGCTTTTATGTTTAATTAAATCTGTAAATTAAACATTTTTACCCTTCCCATTTTAAATCCCAGCCAACAAGTATCTTACCTTTCTGGCACAAGAGGTGAATCTACATGTCTAGCTTTGCAGGGAATGGTGACTCATTGTTGTAACCAAATGGGAGGGAAGAAAACACACACACAAAAAAGCTCTCCTTGCTACAGAACGCAGACTGCCATTTCTGGAATGGTAATTTCTAGTTAAACACTGCCAGTTTTATCTTAAAGGGACCATTACATGGTTTTACTTTTGGTCATTTATGATTTTTATATCTGAGGTTATTTCAGAGCATGAAATTGATCAGCCATACAAATAGCTGAGTGTCCCCTGATAATGATTTACCTGTGTAAAGTGATGGCTATGGTCATTAGGTTTAAATATCCACCTTACAATAGTTCTTGAACTGCTCAGTTTAATTTCAGGCATTAAAAGCAACCACAGTTTTTAGCAGTAAAACTCTGTTATATTTTCTGTTCTCATTCAGATATTTTTCCTATTCTATGAGATGTAAGAGAAGTTTTCTTATCCTAAGACATGCTACACAACTTTTGCCTTGATGTTTTCTTTGGGTTTTTGGGAAACAACATTCATGTCTTAGTCCACAACTAAAAGAAGAAATCATTTAGTATTAAATGATGAAGACTTTTCTCAATAAGCAAGCTTTGAGTCAAGTGAATTATAGTTATCAGTAACTTCCTGAGGATAGGATAGGCAGTTCAGGATGCAGAGTACACTATCATGTTTGCACCTTGTGGCCTTTTCACATGCTGTTTCCTCTACCTGCAACTTTATTCTCACTCCCATGGCTCTGGATATGTCCTACTCATCATTTCTTAGTTTAATATCACTTTCCATTACATGGCCTGGCTGATTTTAGTCCTCAAAGCATCTTATGATTTTTCTTGTGAAAAAAATTATAATTCATTAATCAAGTTAAGTATTTACAGTTCATTGGGACAGGCAGGAGTAGCTATAGGGATTAGCACTGTGTCTCACACACAGTAGGTACTCTTAAAAGCACCGCATTCATGGTTTCATTGACCCAGGCAGAAGCTGAAATACAATGGAGAAGCTTGCAGATGCTTCTTACCTTGTCAACATCCTCTTTAAAAGTTAGAAAAGCAAGAAAGTTATTTTTACTCATCAAGTATTGGTTGAAAAATCATACTTTGAATGCTTGTTGCAACTACAGTAATGCAAAAACAAATCTTTATTTCCTCTCTATTTCATTAAAATCAGCTCTTGGATTAATTGCTATTGTCAAAACCCTCAATTCAATCAGTAGGTACATCTTTATATTTTTCACAATTATTTTCTAATGCTCAGAATAATTCAGTCAAAGGCAGTCATTTAAATCCATCTTCACTTGATAAATAGGCTCTAAAATTTCCCTTCAAAATACACTTCTATTTTTCCAAACTTTAAACACCTGATATGGAGTCCAGACACAGCCATGGACAAAGAAATAAACTTTACTGTCATGGAAGATAACACAAAAGCATCTATTCAGTAAAAATGGTGGAAAGTGGGTGACATCTACTCTTGGCCACTTCACACCTTGCACATCTTGTTCCATTTTGTATCCCTGAGCACTTCCGTCCTCCTTTTCATTCTTTTTGCCGCGCAGTTTTTCTTTCCTGTCATTAAGCTTGCGTTGGCAGGGAACATGTGTGAGCCTTGTCCTTTGACACACCACATTAGACCCCAAGTTTCAGGGTCAGAGGTCATATGATTTGTCTTTCTTATAATTTTATCTTTATTTTTTATAAAAATAATATATTCTCTTTAACAAAATATATACCAAGAGATATATACATAAAGCAGAAAAAAATCATTCTGTTCCCTATGGTTAATAGTTTTGGGTCCATATCTTTCCGTTTTTTTTTTTTTTTTTTTTTTTTTTGTGAGCATATATGTATAAAAATGTTTTATATACATGAGATCATTTAATAAATAATATTATGTAACTTAAAAAAATCTCATTTAGATAAGAGGGATGATACACATGTGTTGAGTTATTTAGGTGCCAGACTTTGTGCTAAGCACTTTACATGAATTATCTTACAGAATTCTGTGACACATGTGCTGTTAATGTCCTCAATTATAGATGGGGAACTTGAGACTTAGAGAATGTGACTTGCCTAAGAAGACATAGCAAGCAGGAGGTGAGCTCAGATGCCATCTTCAGAGTTGGGCTTTACTCATGTCAGTGTTTACAAATCCATCTCTCATTCTTCATAATGGCACATGACACTAATTTCCTTCAACCTTGCCTCCTTCCTAAGCTGGCTGTCTGCTCTCGACCTTGATTTGTTTCCCTTTCCTCTTCTGTGTAACTCCTCTAATTATCTCATACCCGGGCTTGCCATATCCCTGCTGTATTTGTAGACTCTGAATAGCATTTCCCTTCTTTCAAAGTGTATTTGACCTTGATAATTTGGTTCTGTGCTTGGTTTGACAATGATGTGGGAAGTTGGGGCTTAATACATTTTGGGGATCCTATTGGAGAGGTCTACAAGTTCTGTTATTTTAGAAATAAGCATATTTAAAGCATAATGTTCCCTTATTTCCCCTTCTTACTCTAATTTTGATTCTGTTCATTCCGAATTGCGTTCATGGTCTCACCTGAATTTTCACTAATAATGCGTTGGGTGTGTCTACACAGCTCTTAAACCCTTCTCCCAAGAAAAAAAGGAAGAATAACATCATTACACATGGGCTGGAGGGGGGATGGTGGGGAACCTGGAGGCACGAAAAGAGAAAACAACTTGGCTTGGTTCATGGACTGCGAAGCCAGGGTAATAACCTGCTGTTGCTTCACTACATCTGTGCTGTGCCATGATCGCAGGACATTCCCAGTCTCAAACTGGCCATTCCGCTTGCGGAGCACACTGTCTGAGAATAAATGCTAACCCTCAGAGGGAGGCAGAGTTCTAAGCCTTGCTGTTGGCATGGAGTAGTGTGCAGCTTTCCTCTTGTGGGAAGCAACAGACCATCACAACAGCATCAAGACTTTGGAAATGGTGACTTCTCAACTGGCTTGGTGGCAGAGAGCCTCGGGCTCTTCAAACAGCATCCTCTCTCTCTTTACAAGTAGCTGTGGGTCTGTGGCCTCTGAACCATCACATCTCAGATACATTCCATTTCTGGGAGTGAACTAGCGTTCATCTCACAGCATGCAGAGTTGACTATTTTATTTATTTATTTTTCTTTACTGTAACCATTAAGATAAAGGTGTTCATCAGGAGGAGGTGAAGTAAGAGTAGCTAATAGCTATGACATTGAATGTTGGCTGCTATTGTCCAGTAGTGGCTGTCCTGGGTAATTTGTGTAGAAAAACCTTCTGGTCATTTCCAGGCTCAAAGGGAAAGAGCACCATGACTAACTAGTAATGTCTGCAGCAGGAATGGGAAAGAGCATGGGAACATGTGTATTATGTATTTGTCATAAGGATAGCTGTGGAGTAATATAATAGCTATGGAGTCAATAGGAATAGCTGAGGTGCAGGCTCAGCTTCACACGTTTTAGCTAGAAGCTAAACCTTGTGAAGGTTTTAGAGTGGCACCTAAAGCAGAGAAAGTGATCCAAAAATGACAGCTATTATGATATTATTGTCATTGCTATACTCATCTATCAGTCTACTGGACCGACCCAATATTTGAGAATTATTGCTTATTGTAACAAAGGTATGCAGATTTGCTACCCACCAGAAAGATTTCAGGCATCTGGGAAGGTGTTGCCTCATCCCCATTGAACAGAGAATATATGCAAGACCAGGGAAATTGCTAACCTGCCTAAGGTCACACAGCCAGAGCTGAGATTCTGTTTTGTTTTGTTTTTTAAAATCCTCACCCAAAGGCATGTTTTTATTTATTTATTTATTTATTTAGAGATAGAGGAAGGGAGAAAAAGAAAGTAACATCAATGTGAGAGAGAAACATCAATTGGCTGCCTCCTGTATGTGTCCTCATCAGGGATCAAACCCACAACCTAGGTATGTGCTTTGGCAGGGAATTGAAACTGCAACCCTTTGGTTATGGGATGATGCTCCAACCAACTGAACAACCCAGCCAGGACAAGATTCTGTTTTGACTGTTTGACCCTAAAACAAATACACCTCAAGCAGCTGAGAACTATGATGTTTAGAGTGGGAAGGAGGGCTAGAAATTGCAAATGTCACACCATTTGTTAGATGTGTAAGTACTCAAAAAAATCTAAAGAATATTATCTGAGAATTACAATAATGCTATAGCTTACTATTTATATATATATTTTTTAATCTGAAGAGTTTAAAGTATATTATCTGCTCTATTTTCTTCATGGCCTCTGAGGTAGGCAGAGCAGGTATGACTGCCACCACTAGGTAGAGGAGGGAAGTCAGAATCTTTGAAACTGATATGACTTGCTCAGCATCACCCAGCATAAAAAGGAATAGTGTCGGGTATGACCAGCATTCTTGGTTTCAAAGCCTATATTTGTTTTCTGACCTGTGGCATTTTCCTCATTGTAAACACATTCCTCCATTACAGCTTCCAACCAAACAGCTTTGGTTTTAATTAAATTAAGTGTGGCATTCTCATTCAAAGACAACTTGACTGTTCTCTTATAAAAACTCCCCCTGCATTGGATTTTTCCTTCCAGTTAATCTTATAATAAAAACAAATAATTCACAAATCCAGGGGAGAAATTAGCAAAACAAACTTTGCTGTTATTTTTTAGCAGAGCAAGCAAGCACCATAAATGCTAGCCAATGTTCTGTAGCCATCTTATCTCATCATGCTAATTATAAAGCAAAGGCCACCTCACCTCGGATTTTCTTTAGGAATTGCAGGTATAACTCCCACCATGTTATTACAGCGTTTTCAGTTTTCAATTACACTTCAAATGGTTATTTGACAGTTGAATATCTTCTGTGCATCTCTTTGTGGATTCCTGAAACTTGCCCATGCTGCATGTCTCTGGACCATCATTTATATACAGTGTGCTCATCCTTGGATTTCTTTCCTCTTAAAAAAAAAGGCAGTAAGATGTTTATGGAAAATGCTGGGTTTAGAGGCTTTAAAAGGAAAGTGCTTTGAAAAACTAGGCAGGAGTCCAAGCTGACCTAAGGCCAAAGTTTCTATCACAGCTGATGGTCTGCAGCCCAGCAGTATAATGCTGAGCATGGAAGAAATTGCTAGGTCGTGGATGTTGTGGGATTGTCCCTTGTCCTCTGAAATACCTTCCCAGGAGCAAATGGGCAATGGGGGTGGGGGTCAGAGCAGCAGAAGTTACTCTACCCACTCTCAAAACAACTTAGATGCTAATTACAGGCAGGAGAATTCATAACAGTATCAGAAAGAAAAAGAAATTGAAATCTGTAGATTAAGACCCACTTTTATTAAAAAAAAAAATACTACACAGAGAGAATGACAGGGGAAAAAGACTGAAAGGATATATACACAAATGGAAATGAGGTTGTTTCTGGATGGTTGGTCAAAATCATTTCATTTATAAGCAACAAAATCTCAGCTAAAACTAGTCTAAGTGAAAAAACATAAAGATATAAAAAGAAACATATTAGCTCATGTAATTTTTGGCCAATGTACAGAGGTTATAGTTTTAGAGATCACTGGACCCAGGTCTTCAAACTATCATTGGCAATCTCTCACTTCCCACCCTTCTGTCTTTCCATCTAGAAAGCTAGAATCTGCTTTCTTTTCTATCTTCATCACCAGAAGCTTCAAACATGTTAATCATATGTCTCAAAAAAAAAGGGCATCTTTCAGCAGCACCAGCAGAAGCTCCAGGCAGAGTTAACCTAGCCCAACAGCCAGGCCTGCCACTGGGTCAGCTCCATGCAAACCACGCAGAATTACTGTGCAATCCAGACCTGGTTCCCCAAAGGGAGGGAAGCAGGCAGATAAAAATTATACATCCTCTAATCTGTGATTTTTCACCTGCTTTCTGTTAGACTTTAAAAATTTTTTTTTAAATGAACCTATATTGTTTTATAAGATTTAAAAGTTTAAAAATGATTTTGAAACATACTATGATGTAGAGGAAAGGATTCTGATTCTAAGCACCCATGCTGGGAAATAGCCAGTTTTTCCATGAGAGCCTGCTACCCTGGCCACACTTAGTGGAACAAGAGGTAATCACTCCACATGAACAATAGAAATAGCATCATACTGTTTACGTGTGTTAACTCACTGAATCCTCACAAATTCTATATAAGGTAGGTACTATTAATATCCACCTGTTACAGATGAGGAAACAGGCACAGAAAAGAGAAGTGATCTGCCCAGAGTAAGAGTTCATCTTCACACCCACACAGAGCATCTGTAGAGAGGCATGTGGAAGTGAGATCCTGGCAGAAGGATCCAGATGTGGAGAGAACAGCAGAAGCAGCAAGAATGGGGGAGAAAGAAATCTCCTCTGAGAGAACATTCAAACATCCAGCCCTTAGCATTGCTCTTATCCTGAGGGACAAATGACCATTGTTCCAGTTCATCTTGAGCTGTCTTCCTGTCTGGCTCACTTATCTTGACAATAGTGTTCTATCCCCCAACACAGTGCTATCTCTTCCCGAGCCTGAAATAGCCTGACTCACAGGTATGACACCTTCCATCCCGTTAATGGTCATTAAACTGAAGAAAGACAGTGAGCTTATTAATTTCTCTTCCCCTCGGTCTCCTGAAGTTCTCTGTTTCTTCATCTCTGACACTGACTTCATTCTGCCTGGTATTGCCAGCAGTGGTCATTGTTTCTTTCCCTATAAGAGAGCACCTAGAGGGAAGGCCTGGGCTTTGCTCATTTCTGTGGGAGCACACTTCTCAGCCTATGTCAGGTGCCCTATAACCACCAGTAAGATAGAACTGAAGCTTGTCCAGGCTCCCAGGTAATGCTCTGCTGGATGACAGAACTGTTGGCTGTAATGCCCCTGCCTTCCTCTTCTCCTGACCGTGGTCTTGCCAGAGAGTGAAAAATCAGCCTTTTATCATCCAAGGCTCAGTGCACTCCTGAGATAGACCCTTTAACATCATCCTCAGGGCCCAGACTTGGCTGATCCATGTGGCTACACCACTGGGATTCTTGCTCTAGAGTCACTGAATGGTAGTCCAGAACAGGACCAAGGGAGGCCTGGAGCAGCTGGGTTGAAGCAACCAATGAGCTCTCAGGTGGTGTAGACTCAGCAGACTTCCTTCCAACAAGAAGTAGAACTCTATGTCCTGTTTCTTTATATTCCTGTTTTTTGGGACTGGGACACAACAGGTTGACATTTAGCTTTTAGGGACTGGTTTTAATTTGTGAGGCCAATTGAGATCTTAGTGGGAGATAGCTGAAAAATGGATGAGACCCTTAGGAATCCTGCTTGGAGACAGAATCTGATGAGTTTCTTTCAAAGTTTTCTCACAAACTGAAAACATGGATTAATCATTTGGTATCCAGTTAAGTTCCCTGATGCTTTTTGAGGCTGTTTCCTTAAGAACGAGGGAATGAATGGGAAAATATACCAAACTTCCACCCAAGTTCCAGCTATAGCCTGTCTAGTCATCCTTTTCTAGTCATACTCTAAGCCTCATGACACTCTAATCCCTCTTTCCAGTCCTCAAATACTCCAATATTCCCATTTCAGGGCCTTTGCACTTGCTGTTTCCTCCTGAAATGAACTTCTTTCTGTTCCAATGCATCAAGGAGGTGACAATTCACATTCTACCTTCTCAAAAATCTAAAGTAATTCTCTCTCCCATTATCCTCTTTAATGTCCTCATAACCCTTACCACCATTTACAGTTATTACATTGTCTGACTTAGCTAGAATATAAGTTCCATAAGAGGGGAGTCCTTGGATCTCTATACCTTTGTCTACATCTATGTCAGCATATGACAGCCTCTAGCTATTGTGGCAGTAGCCTGTCATTACATCCACAGAACAGTTAGTGTGCCATCCTCTGTTCCCTTGGCTGTGGGAAAGATGACTTTTCCTTTTCACAGACAAACCAAGTTAGAACCTGATTCTAAGTCTGGATACATAGAAGGCTCTTTGATGTAGCATCCCATAAGTTATGATTTTCCAAGGCTATTTCTGCTGAGCCTTGAGATTTATATGTTTGGTATTTGGTGGCATTTACAGGAATTCCCTTGCAGTTTTACCAGCTATAGTACAGCATGGGCTCTGTGTCTCCAGCTCAGTTATAGCTCCTTGGAATTCATCGAACTGCTTGAATGTCTTGGGTGTTCTGTTTTCCAAATTTTGTTTCTCAAGTGCTACATTTTATTTCTGTCAGGTATTATTGGGTGTTCTGCATGAAAAATAAAAAGATAGAAGGGGACACCTGTGTAGAAAACATTGTAATTCCCATCCACCTCCCCTCAGCATTTGCCACCAGGAGCATGGCCACAGGAGTGCTCTCTCCCAAGCACTTGCTCTTTTCATCATCTGGAAGTAGTAGGGAGGTAGTTACCCAGGAGTGACCCTCAATTTATGACTCATGAGAGTTGTTGGATAAATACCCAGCTTCCTCACTTTTGAAATGGGACTCTTCTGTAGCCTATTATTCCCATTGGCCTGTAGCGCAGTTGAGTCTAGTTGCCTGCAGAGGTAAATCTGCACATTAATGCACCCTGGACTGGCTTTCTTTCCTTTCCATTTTCACTTCCTGTTTCTCCTTCTGGTTCTTTCTATAAACTCACCTCACAAATAAAAGTGCTTGTACTTAAATCCTTATCTCAAGATCTGCTTCTGGTACAATCTGATCCAAGATAGCATTCTATGGCTAAACATGGCCAAATAAACTTAGGAACTGGACAAAATGAAAGAGATCTTTTTTTTTCCCCTGTAGGATCTCTTGGCTTCTCTCATGTGCTAGTGTATATTGTGACTTTCAAGTCAATCGTTGCTTAGGAATCACTTACCCCACTCTTACCCTGGTAGAAGAAACTATGGCTGAGACCTAGCATGTTTGTTTGATGACAGTTCTTATGGGCCAAAAGCTTCATGTTGCTGAAGAAGTGGTGTGAATGCAATAGCCCTCTCTCCACAACTAACCATATATCCTCTTGGCAAAATTGTTCAAGCTTATGTTCTAAAGGGAACATAGACTACATGAGGATTTCAAAACCCCTTACTTCCCAAGGTCACTCACCCAAAGTTCTACAGTTAGCTGAGCAGTTTCACTCATCCATTGTCCTTCTTCTTTGTCATGCTGAAAGAACACTATTATAAATGAGCTGATGGGAACTGACTAAATTGATAATTAAAGAATTGAGAATGACATGTCACTAATGAGTCAATTATTCGCACTGTGGGGTGTGATACAGATGTGACGGCATCTTGGAGCCTCAGTCTAGCAGGGGAGATGAATATTGAACTCATAGTTACAAAAAGAATTAATCCCTGTAAATGTTCTAAATGAAAACATAAGTTTCCAAGAGAATACATAATGGGGTACAAGTAAGACATCCTGGAGCAACTGGCATTTAGGGGGAGATGGGAAGGGTGAAGAGGAGGGAAAAATGTTGGAGGTGTTCCCAATGCTAGGATTGGGAACTAGCCAAGCATTAGGGAAACTGACAGGGGAACCAGATCTCTAATAGCTGGAGGTGATGGGTAGAAAAGCAAAATGGTCAAATGGATACAGGCCAGATAAAGTTCATGTATTGACTATGTGAGCTTAAGTAGTAAACATTCCTTAGCCTTTGTATCCTCATTTGCAAAATAGGAATAATAATAATACAAGCTGATGAGGTTCTAGGATTCATTAAAATTAATAGAGGTAAAGCCCTTAGCAAAGTGCCTGTTACATAGCAGGTGCTCAATAAATGTAATAACCTTAATTATTTATGTATTGTTATGTTAATGAAGTTGGTTAGTGGGAGAACCAAGATTCAAACTTCGGCCTTCCTTAGTGAAGCCATCTCTACTTAGTACTGCCATAATATAGTTCCTAGTTTTATTCTATATAGTGTTTCTTAAAGAGGATTCTGTTTTTGAAAATATATAGATATTAAGTATATAGGGAAAAGATCACAAGATTTATAGTAAGAAAATACATTCTAAAAAATTCGATGTACTATTATCATACTTATATTTTTTAATATTTACTTAAAAGAAGACTAGATGTTTTTTGCATCTTGTAAAAATGGTAAAACATTATTGTTGGTAATTAAATTAAGGGTGAGTTTCTAAATAAATTTCTATAAATCTTTTATAATTATTTCCCCCTAAAATACAAAAACCTGGTAAAGTTCCAGATTTTCTTCCTGGCCAAAAACTAAGGAATTACTCATTTCCTTATTCCAAAAAAAAAAAAAAAAAAGGATCCACCCCCTACCAGGAATTGACTTAAAATATTATTACTCACACTTAAAAAAGAGGGAAAACTAGGTGACTATGTATCCGGGTCTACTTCAGAGAGGAAAGGGTTGCTTTCCTGCTCTCAGGATAACATCAATGTAAATGCCCAGAGGTGGTCCATTTCCAGTCCTGGCAAGTGAACCTGTGCTCAGAGCACCTGTGGGTCAAATGGCTGGCGCACACACACACAAAAATGTAGCTCTTGAATCCAAGATGGCAGTGGAGTAGGTAGAAGTTACACTCACCTTCTCCCAGGACCTAACTGGAATCACAACTAAATTATAGAACAATCATCCTGAATAAACAACTAAAGACTAGCTGAGGAGAAGTCTTATAACCAAGGATTTACAGAAGCCACATTGAGACTAGTAGGAAGGGCAGAGACACCCAAAGGGCTAGACTCATTTTCACAGCTAGCAGCTGAGGTTGTGAAGGAATACCTCAGCTGCAGAGGCTTTCCCTTGAGAAGTGTAGGGTCTCAACTTCAAGCCAGTGTCCCCAGCCAAGAGCACCAGAACTGGGAAGAGGTGCCCACATAACATCTGGCTGTGAAAAGCAGTGGGGTTTCTGTCTACCAGGGAGACAACTAGAGACACAGATACACTCTTAAAGGGCCAATGAATAAAATTTCATTTACAGGCATTCACCCTAGGCTCCAGGAGAGGGAAGACAGAGCAAACTATAATCACATAAGGAGAGTCTAGGGTTTGTGGCTCTGGAGAGAGAGCTAAAGAAACAACTGACAAGACTCCTGTGCTAAGTCATCTGCAGATGCCATCTTTCTTGGGTGGAGCATGCAACTCTATAGGGCATCAACCTGTTGGAATGCAATAGCACCACTCTCTGGATTCCCTCTCACCCCACCCTGTGGAGCTTATGCCATGCTGAGGAGTCAGCTACCTATGCCAGGGTGTAGAGGGCTTGGCAGATTCAGGGGTTGTCATTGACTGAATTGTGTGGCTTTGGGTTGGGGGCCATTCCCTGCACTTCCTGTGAACCTGACTGGTACTTTGCCCTCATGGGAGATCTGTTAGAAGTGCCCCCCAGTCTCTGGCAGCCCCACATGCCCAACTCCTAGTGGCTCCATTTTGCCAAGTCCAGGGAAGAATCCAGGAAAGACTGAGTGGTGTGACTCTGGGGTGGGGGCCACACCTCCAACTTTCCCTGAAGCTTTATTGGCACCTCCCCATTGTGGGAGATCCATTATCACCATCCTTCTGACTCCTGGTGGCCACACCCTGCTGAACTCTGTATACTCCTGGCAGAATTTGGGACAGACTGAGTATGTGGCTCCAGGACAGGGACCATTTTGCCCTCTCACACTTGACCAGAGCAGAACCTTCTCTTCACATGGCCAAATCTTGGTCTGTTTGAGCCTGATAAACTCTGCTGACCTCACACTGACAACTCCTTGAGAACCTGCTCCAACACAAAGGTTTGCAAACACCCAGCTGGTGGCAGCTAGACTTAGTATACCTGGGGACATTTCCTGAGTAGCCTCAGACTCAGCACTGGCACCGAGTTTGAACCTTATCAATCTGGAGACCACTACTCACTCCTACCTGGTGACTCACTGAGAACCTACCTCATGCAACTTAAGTACTCTTTCTGTGACTGAACCTAACAGGCAGCTGGCAGGCAGAAGCAGGTGGAGGCAGATCTTAGGGTACCTTGGGACTTTTGCTGACATGCCCCAAGGCCCAGTGCTGGTAAAAGCCAGCCTTGGTGCACAGTGTGACCCTTCCTATGTGCACCCATGCCCAGTAGAGGCAGTCATAAACTGGGGATCATTTGGCGTTCCAAACAGGTTGCCTAAAGCCAGTTACAGGCAGTGTCTGACATTGTCATCATGCACCAGTGTCCCTCCCAAGAGGCCCAGAACCAACACACCCTGTGGCCAGCTTCAGACAACATCAGAGCAGGATCCAATAAGCTTCACAAGCGGCATATCCAATAGAAGATCTTGGAAGGCATCAGGCAAATTGCTGAGGCAAATTCTGCTTCATGTGGTCAGCACCTGCACTGCATGCAGCTTGCATGATGTGGTCAGGGTTGAGCCTCATAGTCAGCCAGTCTGAGCGTCAATCCCATCCATAAAGGGGCCAATAGAAATTGAGACTCAATTATAACAGAAGGGACCACATAACACACACAAGAAGCATTCTCAGAGAACCCAGGTCAGGTGATCAGGGAGACTGCACCAATGGACCCCACAGGACACCTAATACATAAGGCCACCCCATGAAGACTGGGAGTCATAGTCTATCTATCTAACACATAAAAATAAACACAAAAGGCAGCAAAAATGGAGAGACAAAGAAACATGCCCCAAATGAAAGAATAGGAGAAATCTTCAGAAAAACGTTAATTGAAATGGAAGCAAAAAATTTATCAGATATAGAGTTCAAAGCAATGGTTATAAGAATACTCAAAAGCATGAAAAAATATATAGAACCATAAAAAATGACCAGTCAGAAATGAAGAATACACTGGAAGAAATAAACAGTAAGTTGAATGAAGCAGAGAATCAAATCAGTGATTTGAAAGACAAGCTAAGAAAAAAACACCCAATCAGAGCAGAAAAATAAAAAATAATTATAAAAAATGAGGATAGTTTAAGGGACCTTTGGGACAACATGAAACATAACAACATTTGCATCATAGGGGTACCAGAAGAGAAAGGAAGGAATTGAGAACCTATTTGAAAAATATGACTGAGAATTTCCCTAAACCTGGAAAAAGAAAAAGACAAACAAGTCCAGGAAGGGCAGAGAGTCCCAAAAAAGATGAACCCAGAGGCTCACACTGAGACACACCATAATTAAAATGACAAATGTTAAAGATAAAAAGAGGATCTTAAAAGCAATAAGAGAAAGATAGTCAGTACCTACAAAGAAGCTCCCATAAGACTCAGCTGATTTCTCAACAGAAAGACTTCAGGCCAGAAGGGATTGGCATGAAATATTTAAAGTGATGAAAAACAAGGACCTATAAACAAGACTACTTTATCCAGTCAGGCTGTATTTAAAATTGAAGGAGAAATAAAGAGATTCCCAGGCAGGAAAAGCTAAAGGAGTTTGTTACCAGTATTATAAGCAATGTTAAATGGTCTTATTGAAGAAGAAAGAGGAGGAGGAAGAGGAGGAGGAGAAGAAAAAAACAGACGAACATAGCTAAATATGTACCTATCAATAATCACTTTAAATATAAATGGCTTAAATGCTCAATCAAAAAACACAGTTGCTGAGTGGACAAGAAAACAAGATCCATACTTATATATGCTCTCTCCAAGAGACCCACTTCAGAATAAGAGATATACAAAGTCTAAAAGTGAAAGGGTGGAAAAAGATATTTCATGCAAGTGGAAATGATATAAAAAGCTGGGGTAGCAATACTTATATCTGACAAAATAGACTTTAAAATCAAAGTTATAGTAAGAGACAAAGAAGGACACTACATAATGATAAAGGTGACAATCCAACAAGAGGACGTAACCCTAAGTAAATATTTATGCACCCAACATTGGAGCACCTAAATATGTAAAGCAAATCTTGATGGACATAAAGGGAGAGATTGACAGAAATACAGTCATAGTAGGAGATTTTTACACCTCTTTGCCAGACAGAAAGTCAACAAGAAACAGAATAGAGAGACCCAGAAATAAACCAACCCTTTTATAGTCAATTAATATTAATATAGTCAATTGATATTGAAACAAAACCATACAATGGAGTAAAGATAGTTTTTTCAATAAATGGTGTTGGGAAAATTGGACAAGTACATGCAAAAAAATAAAATGAAATTAGACCACCTTCTTACACCATACATCAGAATAAACTTAAAATGAATTAAAGACTTAAATGTTAGACTTGAAGTCATACAAATCCTAGAAGAAAACAGGCAGTAAAATCTCAGACATTTCTTGTAGCAATATTTTTCTGATATATTGTCTTAGGCAAGGGAAACAAAAGAAAAAATAAACAAATGAGACTACATCAAACTAAAAAACTTTGCACAGCAAAGGAAACCATCAACAAAATAAAAACAGAACCCACTGAATGGGGAAACATATTTGCTATTGATACATCTAATAAGGGGTTAATATCTAGGATTTATAAAGAATTTATTAAACTCAACACTAAAAAAACAACAATCCAATTTAAAAATGAGTAAAGGACCTGAATAGACATTTCTCCAAAGAAGACAAATAGACATATGAAAAGATGCTCATCCTCAATAATCAGCAGAGAAATGCAAATTAAGACCACAATTAGATATCATCTCACACCTGTCAGAATGACTATCATCAATAAATCAATAAACAACAAGTGCTGGGGAGGATGTGAAGAAAAGGCAACCCTTGGGCACTGTTGGTAGGAATGCAGATTGGTGCAGCTACTGTGGAAAGCAGTATGGAATTACCTCAAAAAAATTAAAAATGGAGTTCTTACCGGGTAGTTCAGTTGTTTAGAATATCATCACAATACACCAATGTTGTGGGTTTGATTCCTAGTCAGAGGACATACAAGAATCAAGCAATGAATATATAAATAAGTGAAAAACAAATGGATGTTTCTCTCTCTCCTTTCCTCTCTGTAAAGATAATAATAATAATAAAATTAAATTAAAGATGAAACTGCCTTGTGACTCAGCTATTTCACTTCTGGGAAGATATCTGAAGAAAACTAAAACAGTCATTCAGAAAAATATATGCACTCCTATGTTTATTGCAGCATTATTTATAATAACCAAGATTTAAAAGAAACCCAAGTGTTCGTTAGTAGATAACTAGATAAAAAAGCTGTGGTGCATTTGCACAGTGGAATACTACTTGGCCATACAAAAAAGGAAATCTTACCCTTTGCGACAGCATGGATGTAACTAGAAAACATTATGCTAAGTGAAATAAGCCAGTCAAAGAGAGACAAATACCATATGATTTCACTAACATGTAGAATATAATGAACAAAATAACCTAATAAAACAGAAACAGACTCTCAAATATAGAGAACAGACTGACAGCTCTCAGAGAGGAGGGTGGTTGAAAGCTGGGTGAAAATGTTGGAGGGATTTAGTAAAAACAACAAACAAAAACAAATTCAGACAACAGTACAGTGACTATCAGAGGGAAAAGGGGGTGGAGGGAGGTAAAAGAGGGCATGAGGGGATAACTGGTGATTGAAGACTTGACTTGGGGTGGTGAACACACAATACAATATACAGATGATGTATTATAGAATTGTATACTTGAGACCTATATAATTTTATTAACCAATGTCACCCCAATAAATTCAATTCAAAAGTTAAAAAAGAAGGTAACTGGATTAGCTTCCTTGGCTTCTTCAGGGGCTTAAGTTTAAATGGTGACGGCATTTTCTAAAGTTCATTGGACCCAGGACTGGGCCTTGGAAGTATTAATAAAATCCTATATGCACCTTGGTTTTTGTCCCAGAGAGAAAGTATTAACACTAAGGCCCTGTTTCCCCCTGTGCAAGGTGTTAGCCACAAACATGCCATAGGCACACTATTGGGCAGACCCAACAAAAGCAATTCTTAGGCTTTTCAAGGAACACGATCCTTCAGGATTTGAAGTCCATTTTTAGCATCCATCCATTCTTCTGTACACATGCATCATCAGATCAAAACGTGCCCCAGACTTACAAGTTCTGAAAGCTGAAAAACTATTTGGCAAAGAAACTTCAGCAGTATTGAGTCAGAATGTTGATGTAACACATACAGCTTTAATTCAGATTAAGATGCTCCAGCTGAAAGAAAAATTGTGTAATCTTGCCAAACTCTCCCCCACACCCCCCCCAAAATGTTCTCCATTCTTAGTTCCCAACAGTTATCTTTTATAGCATCCTAAAGAGAAACCCAATGGACAATCATTTGTTAATGCCTACCAAGTGTCATAGATTGCAAAGGCATGCCTCAAAGAGGAGAAACTGGTAATTTTTCTAGCAAGCAGATTCTTGGCAAACATGTTAGAGGTAAATCAGGATTTATTTGAAGCTTAAGATAGAAGATGTGGGCTCCAGATGGTAATTGTGTGAGTGAAAACTCTTAAGAAAAACAGAGCTGACCTCAGAGTGTAAGGAGCACGTTTTTGCAGATTATTAGACCATCTGTCACTTGAGGACACTTGAATAATGTCTTTTATAGGAAATTGGGGGAGTTATGTGCCTCTTTTTGAAGGTTTCAGTTCTGAGAGAATATGCTCATGAGGCATTTGTTGATTTTCAGAAGTTGGACCCTCAGGGAATGTAAAAGGTACACTAAAATCCTCAAAAACTCATGTTCCCCTTCAACAATCATGATCAATCACTGCATTAAAATAATAACTAAATAGAATATTTCCATGTGTTGGTGTAGGAAGTACATATGTATAATGGTAGGCTCAACACCTGGATCTCTGAAATTCCACTTCAGACCTCCTAAGGTACTGTTTGGATGGGCCTGATTCACTTTGAAAGGGATAAAAGGTACATACTGAGGACTTTGAAATCAACAGTCATGTCCCCAGAATGCCTGGATCATCCTCAAGAGCACAATTATATACAATATATTATTCTTGTGTTGTGCCTTCCTTTCTTTCCTTCTAGATGGTTCTTTCCACCACTCAAGATTCTTAGACAACCCTGAGTGTCTTATCTTATTCAACCATGGCACCACCTCCTTCTCTCAATGGCAACCTGGTTGCCTTCTCACTGGACTGTGAATGCTCTGATGTCAGGGAACAGGGCCTATTCATCTTTCTACCTCATTGCACCTGCCACAGTGACCAGCAGTGTAGACTCTGAAATGGTTCTAGTGGTAAGGAAATGGAAAAAGAAAGAGAGACTTTTTCAGAACCTTTATTCATTTCTCATCAGTTAATTTAGAAGTCTTTTGTGTGTGTGTGTGTGTGTGCATGTGTGTGTGTTTGTATCTGTGTAGTGGTTAAGAATGTGGATTTGGGGTTTAGAATATCTAGGTTGGGTCCTGTGACCTTGTAGAAATCATTGAAGTTATTTAAGCTCTCTGAATTTCAGTATCATCATATATAAAATGGGAAAATATATTTTATCTCATGGGATCATTGTTTTAGTTAAACAAATTAATATATGTGAACTGCTTAATATAGTAAATGCTTAATAAATGCTAGCTATTGTAATTATTAAACCAATAACATGTTCAGACTTTGGTAATCAAATAGGTTTAAACTAAACAGATTTACCTAAATTCAGTACAACAAAACTTTTACTGTGTGGCCACTGTGTTGTGTGGGAGACTGTGTAGAGCAGTCTGGATTTAGGAAGTTGAATGGTCCTGTCACTGAAGTCTCACAACTGAAACTAAAAGGGAAGCAAACAACTAAAACAGAGTATAATACCTGCTGTTAATAGAGTCATTAATAAGGTGCTGTGGGAAAGATGTCAAATAGATTTTTAGTGTTAATTTTGGTCAATGGCTTTGGAAAAGGATTCTGAGGCTAAGTCCACTTTCTTTGGAAAAGAGTATTGCTATCACAAGCAATGTTTTCCAGAAATGTAAGTGAGGGGAATATGGTTCAAGTGTCACACATTAATCATTACAATTTCATCTATTGAAGAAAAAATAATAGGGAAGATACTTAAGAGAGAAGACATTTACATTCTATAGCTCTATATATTCCTCAGTTGAGCTAATGAGTAATACCAAAAAAGCAGACATTCTGGATTTAAATTGGAGCTTTGCACTCTTTGCTTTGAGAAACTTTCTAAGCATTTTTAAGCTTCAGTGATCAAAGAGGTGAAATGGAGGAAATAATGCATTCTTATTGTGTAGATTAAATGTAAGAACACCTAGCAAAGAGCCCAGCCCTCAGTAGATACTTAACAAATTATATTAACAAAATCATTGATAATGATTATGGACTTTCTAAGCTATCTCAGTATGATGAAATTTCAGCTTTGTTTTCTGCTCACTCAAATGAAAGACCCAACCCCACTTGGATGTGCAATAAAATGCTTAAGTAATTTTTTTTCATTAAAACCATTGCCCAACGAGTAAGACATGAAGAGAGGATGAATGAACTTGCCTCTTTTCTGGTACAAAGTTTGTTTAGCAACACAAATAATCTTCATTTCTAAAGATTACCTTTTTAAGTACATCTTATTTGAATTAATTAATTTTGATATTCAATATTATTAGATATTAGTTTCAGGTTTACTGCATTGTGGCAGACAATTACATAATTTACAAAGTGATCCCCCCCTTGATAATTCTAGTACCCACCTGGCACCATACACAGTCATTACAATATTATTGATTGCATTCCCTATGCAAGTAAACTCTGTGAGAGAAGAGATTGTGTCTCACATGTGTTCTGTACAGTATTCCCTCACTTATCGCGGGTATTACGTTCTAGACCGCCTTGAGATATGTGAAAATCCACGAAGTAGGAACCTTACATTTATTTTAGTATTTATATATATTTTAAGGCCTTATAAACCCTTCCCACACACTTATCAATCATTCCCAGTCCCTTATTAACCTTTCCCACTCCCTTATTAACCTTTTCCACACTTTTATAAACACTACTTATGTTCTTAAACATATTCTACACTCTTAAACCTACATGACTTTAACAGCATATATATACTGTACCACAAAATCCCATACCATAGTGAAAAATCTGCGATAAATAATTAAATATAATGTTTTTAAAAATCCCGTGATACAGTTAGGCCGCGATAAGTGAACCGCAATATAGAGAGAGACTACTGTAGTTCCTCAAACACATTGTGGGTGCTTAGTAAGTGATAAAAATTAAAATAGCACCATGGCTGGTGTGGCTCAGTGGATTGAGTGCTGGCCTATGAACCAAAGGGTCACTGGCTTGATTCCCAGTCAGGGCACATGCCTGGGTTGCTGGCCAGGTCCCCAGTTAGGGGTGCATGAGAGGCAACCACATGTTGATGTTTCTCTCCTTCTCTTAATCTCTCCCTTCCCCTCTCTCTAAAATTAAATAAATAAAATCTTTTAAAAAGTGAAAATAAATAAATAAATAAATAGCTAAGAAAATAAGATGAGTATTAAAATGATTTTATTTAAGGGATAGGAATTGTGAAAACATAAAAATTCAAATATTTGATGCTGGTATATTCTCTATCAAGCTTATTCCTAAATGTGATTATTCTTCTTACACATCATATTTGAAATATATATTTCAACCATTGAGAAATAATTTTTTAAATGATATGGAAATAAACTTTATGTTACTTAGTGGTTATAATACACAGATAATGAGAGCTTATGATGTGATTGATTGGGCTATGAATTTGAGCTGCATTGTATCATGTATACTTGACCACAATCTTTTGATGTATATACTGTTATCTTCCAAAAGTTATAGTTGACAAAGTATGAGTTAAATTAATTTCAAAGACTTGAAGGTAGATGTTTCTGATTCCAAAGCCCATGCATTTTGCCCCTTATGCTTGGGGTCTACAGTCCTCTCAAATGTGTACAGTTTTAATATTTGTAAATGAAAACTTTTTAAAATTTGTTGTTTAAAGAACACAACAATTTATCTTTGTATAGATATCACTATATCTGTGCTGTCAATTCAGACTTTTATGTATAAAGTTTGGTTAAAGCAGAGCACACCTGGGGTTACTCACAAACTGATGACACATCATAGACATTTAATATATGATGATTATAAAAATGAATAATCAATTAGCTAAGAACATTTTGTACAGTACAGATTACTATGCAAATATCCACACTAACATTTCCGATAACTCTGCTGTTTTCTAATGTTCTTAACCACCAGATTATTTCACAACATTTTTGGGAATTTAGCTCATCTTTATCAGTGCATTATCAGCTCTATGTGAATATTTGAGAACATAATGTATCCAAAGTAATGACTGCACTCTAATAATTTTTAGAGGCGTGGACCACTTCCTTTTTGGTTAAATGGACAATACTTTTGGAAATTAGTTGACCCATATAAATTGATGTATTTCTCAGCAATAAAGCTCTAATGACCTAATTTCAAAATTTGTTGTCTACCATAAAAGGAAATGTATGGGGATCAGAGATTCCAAATAAATTAAACCCACAGCTGCCTTATCAAAGTTAGATGTTTACAAAAATCCAGTTTGAAAACATGGAAGCCACATATATTAATTAAGCACATATGTAACAGAGTCACACATATGTGGGATGATAGATGTTTAAAGTTTTCACAAAGGAAGAAGTCAGCCACTATTCTTAGTTCTTTTCTGACTTGAGGACAAGTGTGGAAATCCCTTTGTGTTTGTTCTCAGCATAAAAAGCAGTTCTGTTCCATTCTAAGTATGTGAATATTGTGGATAGTTGGTATGGTCTGGGGATATGGTATCCTAATTAATCCAATCTAAAGTCTCTATAGATATAATTTGCAGATGATCAACTGTCATAGAGATTGAATGCAATAAAACACGCTGAAAAAATAATCCCCTGAAGATTCTGATTCTAGTTAAAACCTTTTTTCTCCCACTGAATGCAACCCAGAACTCTGGAAAAAATGCATAGAACTTCTATCTGAGGACTCTGAAAAGTAAGTGGAGCTCTAAGTAAAAATGAGACCATGAGTTTCCTGGGGTTTTTACTCCCAGGTCTCTTAGTCCGGGCTCAAAGGCAACATGAATCCTGAAATGGCACATGGGTGCAGAGAGAGAGAGACCCAAGAGAAGCCCCTGCTTCTGGTCCAAGGAGTGTGAAGGGGGACCCCAAGGGACACAGAGTGGGGGCCATCCTCCGTGATTTTCTTTTGTTTTTTCTTCCCCTCCTGCTCCAGCCCTCAGGCCAGCTTCTGTCCTGGAAGCAGCAACCCTGGTCAGTGGCAACAATGGCAGTTTGGGCAGCCACCTAAAACCCCACAGGAGGGGAATCTCTCTGACCAGAGGAAGTGAGGTTTGAAGGGTTGAGGGGAATAACTGTGAGTTTATTCTTTTTTCTTGCTGCTGCCCCAAAGGCAGTCCCAGTGTGTGAAGCGCTTGGGGTGGGGTGGGAGTGGAGCCAAAGCCTTTGCTTTCTAGTAAAAGGACCAGGAAGGTGACCCCTAAGAGCCAGAGAGAGCCCAATAGAAGTAATATCTTCTATCTAGTTCAATATATCCAAAATATTGTCATTTTAATATGTAATCAATATGAAAAACATTAATAAAATATTTTACTTTGGGGGGACACTAAATCTTCAAAATCTGCTAGCTACATGTGGTTGCTGAGCACAGGAAATATAGCTAGTCCAAACTAAAATGTGCTCTAGGTGTAAAAAACACCCCAGACTTCAGAATATACTCTTAAAGTCAATTTCACCTATTTCTTTTTCTTTAAAGTGACTACTAGAAAAAGTAAACCTATGGATCTGACTCACATATTTTCTCTGGAAGCACTGCTAGAGTAGCTAAATTTACACTGGAAGACTGATACAGGCTGCCGTGCTCAGGGACAGTTTCATGGAGGTCCAAGGCCTGGGAGTTGGTTGAAGTTGGAGCAGGTAGTGGCCCAGAGGTGCACTTTCCCAGTGGGGCTTGTGTCTTGTGTGGCAAAGCCAGGGGAGTAGAGGGGAGAGCAGACACCCAAGGCCTCCAGAGACTATATACATAACAGAACTTGTTTCCTAAAGGATTCTAATGCTGGTTGAAGTCTTCTGAGACTAGGAGGTCCCCCAAAGAGGAAGTGGCTGACGCTAGAGGCATCCTTCAAAGCTGCAGCTCAGGAGCCAGCAGATAGTATCTGCAGGGCTAATAGGTGCTTCTCAGGTAAGTAAGGTTTGCACATTAGCATAACACAGAGGCTCCTAAGATAAAAATCTCTTTTCATGCCAGGAGCAATGAAGTCCCAACTTATCTACATTTTCTCACTAGGAAACTATGTCCTTTTGCCTTAATCAAAGAAAAGCTGTTTTAGGTGACTGCCTTTTCCTCCTCAATTATGCTGCATTGAGTGTTGAAAAATAGTAACACTGGCTCACATTTATTAAAGGCTTATGATATGCCTGGGAATAGACTGGAGGCTTTCTGCATATCATTTCATTTAACGCTCCTCACAAACCTATTCTACAGACATGATTATTAGTCCATTTTACAGTGAGCAAAGAGGAGCGCAGAGAAACACACTGAATCAAATAGCTTGTGAGTAGTGGGAGGTGATGGGAATCCAGTGCTGTCTGTCTCGTAACAAACCCGCTGCTCTCCTCATGAGCAGGGCTGGTATGAATTCACCAGTGGGTTGATTTCTCAGATGCTTCTGTCTTAAATGTCCATTCTAAGCTTAAACAGCCAAGCAGACAAGACCCATTCCTTTTCCAGCCTGCTGGAAATGACCACCTGCATAGAGTTGCTATCTGATTCTCTGTGTACTTCACATATGAGGGTGAACTTTCAGTGCAAATGCTCATTTCATGAAGTTGAGCCTGGCAAAGACATCTGTGCCATCCTCTGTCTTTAAGCCACAGAGTCTTGTTCTATTGCTAAGGAAGCTTTTTCTGCACGGTCAAAAGATTGATCTTTCTATGCCTCTGTTCAGGAGCCCTCGAGGCTTCACACTGTAGGCTGTGTGCTCTGCTCCCACACTGTGAGCTCATGACCAACTTCCAAAGCTTTGGGGATCTGGAAGAGCATTATCCTCTTCCTAAGCTTTGCGTAGGGCAAGGCACAGAGCCGATGCCCAGCCAGCGTCGGTTAATTTGACTAGATGTTAGTTTCTTGGGCCACCTGTCCCTACCTCCACTACCATAAATGTAGATTAAACTGTCCCAGCTTTTTAAATCAGCTCTCCTGGATATACAGTAATGAACGAAGAGCATGCTGACAATGAATGTATTTAGGGAGGCAAGAGAAGAATTATAAATACATGATGAGGCACAGCCTGAAATTGTATCAGCCAAGGAAATTCAAGTGTGGGAACAACTGCCATAGAGGGAGGCTTCCCAGGAAGCCTTCCTGAAGCACTTGCATGTGAATTGCCTAACCCAGGGTTTTTCAAACTGTGTATCATGACCCAAGGGTCAAGATATCACTTTGGTGAGTCATGACCAGAATTTTTTTACAAAATGAAATAGAATCAAATCAAATGGAAAATAGCAGATTATATTGCTGGTTCAAAGCTTGTAATGTAGTTCTTTCTCAGGGTTGTGGTCCACAGTGTTTAAAAATACATTAAAACACACTGCCTTTTCATTTGGCTTCTAAGGGGATGCTCACTCTTGTGATTTTAAATCCATCAACACCTGTTGGAAGTGACCTTTTATTCTGCTAGGGATGGAGACAGCCCAGCTTTCCCAATTTCAAAAAAAATCACATTTCATCTTTCTGTTGTTTTGTTTCTACTAGGCAGTGTTTCATTGATGAAGATTAACAGCTAACATGAATGTAGACCAGACTCAGTACTAGGCAAATTGTACATATGATCAAAATTTAATTCCTATCTCATCTTCTCTAGTTTCATAATAACCCTCCAAGGCAGGGTTCATTATTTCCCTTGTATTGATCAAAAACTGAAGGTCAGGACAAGGTATTACTAATTACTTGCTTGGAAGTGACTGAGCTCACATTTGAACTCACTTCTTCTGACTCTGATGCTGTGTAAAACCCTCTATGCTACTGAAAATAGCTTCTTTTTTAACTTGGATTTTTTATGTGGAATTATATATTTTAATTACTCACAGTATATAGGAAGTAAAGCTCTATTTTGTGCCCTTCACAGTGAATCCTTGAGTTTGTGCTAATTTTTTTTTCCTAAAAATTTTATGGGGGTAAAATACACATATCATAAAATTTACTGTTTTAACCATTTACTGTAAAGTTTAGTAATATTACACTCCTAATGTTATGCTACCATTACCACCATTCATCTCTAGAACTCTTTTCATCTTATAAAAGTGAAACTCCCTACCCATCAAACAATAACTCCCCATTCCTCTTTCCTCCTATCTAGTTCCTGGCAACCACCATTCTACTTTCTTGTTTCTATGATTTTAACTACTCTAAGTACCTCACGTGAATAGAAGCATACAGTGTTTGTATTTTTGTAACTAGCGTATTTCACTTAAAATAATGTCTTGAAGTTTCATCCATGTTGTAGCATATGTTAAAATTTATTTCCTTCCTTAAGGCTGAATAATATTCCATTTTATGTCTATCTCATAGTTTGCTTATACATTCACCTGTCAATGGACACTTGAGGTACTTCCATGTTTTAGCTATGGTGAATAATATTGTTATGAAAATAGGTGTACAGATATCTCTTAGAGGCCCTGCTTTGAGTTCTTTTGGGTATATACCCAGAAGTGGAAATGCTTCATCATATGGTAATTTATTTTTGAGAAACCACTATCTGTTTTCCACAGCATTTTACATTCCAATAAACAGTGTTCAAGGGTTCCAGTTTCTCCACATCTTCTTTGAAGTGTTATTTTGATTTTTTGATAGTAGCCAACCTAATGGGTATGAAGTCTTATCTCATTATACTTTTGAGCTGCATTTTCCTAATAATTAGTGATGTTGAGCAGTTTCTCATGTGTTTATTAACCATTTGTATATTTTCTTTGGAGAAATACCTATTTAGTATTTTATTCATTTTTTAATCAGATTATTTGTGTGTTTTCTTGTTGAGTTTTAGGAGTTCTTTAGATATTTTTCATAAAATCCCCTATTAGATTTATGAGTTACAAATATTTCCTCCCATATTGTGGGTTGTCTTTTTACTCCATTAATAGTGTCTCTTGATGCAGAAAACTTTCTAATTTTTATGAAGTCTAGTTTGTCTCCTTTTTCTTTTGCTGCTTGTGCCTTTGGTGTCATATCTAATAAATTATTGCCAAATGCAATGTCATGAAGCTCTGCCCTGTTTTCTTCTAAGAGTTTTATAGTCTTAGGTCTTACATTTAAGTCTTTTATCCATTTAGAGTCCATTTTTCTTTACAATGTTAGGCAAGGGTCCAAATCATTTTGTTGCATCAGAATATACAGTTTTCCCAGTACTTTTTATTAAAAAGACTGTCTTTTCCCCTTTGAATGGTCTTGGCACTCTTATCAAAAATTATGCAAATAGTACAAGTTTGCAGTGTGGCAGTATGGATTTATAAATGCCCAATAAGACTGAATAGCCTTTTTTGTTTGTTTGTTTGTTTTCTATCTTTAGAGGCTTGTAAACGCTCATGTCATTTTTTTTAGAAGGATAGAGCTACACATTTCCTAGTTTCAGATCTAAAGTGCTGTTTTCTCATCTCTTGGATCAATCATCCATCTCTCTTCATCTTCATTGCCCATCACAGTGGTCTGTGCCACCCAATCTCTTGCCAGACTACCTATCATAGCCTCCTAACTGGGCTCTGCACTTGAGTCTTCTGATCTTTTTGAAAAGCAAATTCCATTACCTATGGCTTATAGAATTCCAATGGTTTCTCTTCACTCCTACAATAAAGACCATATTTGTTAGGGTGGCTATGTGCTGTCATAGTCTGTCCTCCCTTTCTTTTCCATCCTCATTGTGTATTGTGCTCTTCGCTCTCACAATCAAGCAGCTTCCTTTCAGTTCCTCAACGTGCCTCTTCCCTCTTGCCTAAGGGCCTCCATCATGCTGTTCATTCTGTAAACATTGCTCTATAAACCAATGCCCTGTTTCATTTTTCTAAATAACTCCTGCCCATTCATCAGATTTTCACTGATTTTATTAGTTCCCAGTGGAAGATTTTCCTGTCCTCCTTGAAGATGAGTAACTATTATATGATCTCAAGAAAACCTGAAGCTTTACTTCGTAACACTATTTATTTTCATTTTACATTTATAGATGTGATTCTTTTGTTGATGTCCACCTCCCCCACTGCAAAAATTGTGTGTCTATCTTTTGCCCCCAGGACCTAGAATGAGGGTCCAGCTCATAAAGTAGAGTGGGACATTAAACTTATTTGACCTGTTTAGGAGCAGGTGTGATAAAAGTTCCAGGTGCTCAGGTTTGGCCATTAGCCTCAACTCTGAGGAAAGTAATCAAGGGTAAATCTCTGAAGGATTAAAGAGTCAGGTTTAGCCGTAAGAAGGGCCTCCTGAGTATAAATGTTGATGTCTCAGAGCCCTGGTATTTATGGTTTCTCCTTTATTTGGTTTGGACACAAGACATTCCTCTATCTCCTTTGGGTACTGTCGTTCTTTGTTTAGGAGTTTAATTAAATCTGCACCTAACATGCTACAAACACTTGGTGGGGAATGGGGTGTCTGGTTTATGGCACTGAGGGAAATGTTAACTGTGCACAGCTTAGTGTAGCCACAGGATTTACTGTGTGTATAGTTCTAAGATGGATTTGCATGGGCCTCCAGTAGCCTGGTCCCAAATTTTAAGCTATGCATTTCCCAAGGGATCTAAGGATAGGAAGTAGGAAAAAACAGAGATAAGACTTTTCCACGGGCAAAGACATCTTTTTTCCAGACAAGTCACCAGGATTATGCTGAGGGGTACTATTAATAATAATGGTAGTAGTAATATTAATTATAATTATAGCCCTAATTGAGTTTTTGTGATGTGCTATTTTGCCTGCATCATCTTATTTAATATTCACGATCATTCTCAAAGGGACTCCATTTACCCAGGGATAAACTAAAACTTAGAGATCAAGCTCTTTCCTCCAGACCACACATGAAGGCACAGGTGGTAAAGGGATTTGAAACAAGCAAATATCTTTTGAGTCCCATTGCTTGTGGCCACTGCTTTATCTGGCCTCTTTCAGTACTTAGTCATTCCTTTAGTAAATCTTTTCTTTTGAGGCTTTGATTGTGTGATAGGCACTGGGAATTTAAAGGAAGATAAATTATAGATGGTCCCTTACCTGGAGAAGTTCAACATCCACTGGGGGACATATCCATCTCACCCGCTCCTTGCTGATATTGATTGAGTGCTTACTGTGAACTTGCTTGAAGCTAAGCCCTGTACAGGTACCTGTGATACTGAAGCCTCAGGACTCTCCCCAGGTAGGTGCTATTATCATACCCTCTTTACAGATAAGAAAATGGAATCCTAAGGTAAAGTAAGTTGTCCAAAGGCCCATACGCAGAAAGTAATTGGCTGGGATAGGGCCCAGGTTTATTGACCTTGTCAGATATCTGTGCCTTTCACTACAGCACTACATTACAGAACTGTGGAGAAAGCACAGAGGAACCTCCATGCTCTTTGAGAGTACAGGGCAAGGGCATTTCATTGTGCTTGGAGCAATCAGGGACTGCATCCTGAGGATCACTACATTCCAGCAAGACAAAAAGCATAGGTTTTTGTGGGGAACTTCACTCTCTGCCTTCTGCTTAAATGTACTCCACAGCTGGCAACAAGTGGAAATGGAGGGGAATCAAAGTCAATGGGCAGAATTTCTAGAGGAAATATCTGTCTTCAACATATAGCACTTTCTGATAATTATTCCAGACTAAGTATAGAATGGACTGTTTGGGAAGTGATGAGATGCTCAGCATTGGAGGTATGAAGGAGGCCAGGGATACTTGAGGAGATTCAGTTACTTAGCTTGACAGTCAGATCAGGGACACTTATTTCAGCTGTGCATAAGAACTGGTGGGTGATTTGATTAAACCTCAAATTCTGGGCCTTCCCCCTAGACATCCTGGTTCAGGGCTCAGGATAGGATCTTAGGAATCTGTATTTTTAATAAACTCCCCAGGTGATTCCAATGGATCTTGTTATTGTGAAGTCCAACTGCCACAAGTGAGCTAGATGGCCTTTAAAACACTTTCCAACATGAAGAGTCTCTAAACCAGTGTTCCCCAGGGTATTTTCCACAGAGCATTCAGCCTCTAATAAAAGTTGACAAACTTTTTCTATAAGAAGCCAGGTACTAAAGACTTTAGGCTTTGTAGTCTATAGGGTCTCTATCATTACTCAAATGACCATCGCAATGTGAAAGTAATCATAAGCAATATGAAAACAAATGAGCATGGCTGTGTTCCAATAACATTTTATTTACAAAAATAGGTGGTAGACCAAATTTGGCCAAAGGCTGTAGTTTACTAATTTGTGACCTGTAAAAATGAGATTGTGAAAAGCTGCAAACCGTATCTCTTTATGAATAATAATAATGCAGAGTAGTGTCTTAAAGACTTTGTGGAGGCCTGAGATGAAAAGATATCTGTTTAATTTAAATTCATTTAATCATAGGACCCTCTCATTACATAACACCTATTTCCATCCACTTAGAATTGGTATTCCAAAGAAGATACTTTGGGAACCATTAATTTACATCTTACTTGTGGCTAGCATATATAATAATCACTTGCATACACTGTCTTCTGAGAAGTTAGAAAGTAAACTTCCCCTAAATATTCAATACTTGCTTCATTCAGGTCACTGGTGCCTAAACTTAACTCATTAGAGACAGAGTCTGTGGCTTAATGTGTTATACTCAGATAAAAATAAAAAAACTCCCAGTATAAATGGATCTTCCAAGTTCCTTGCTCAGAGACAGTTTTAAATGTAAGCAATGAGGAGAAGACATGGAGATATTTGGAAGGTGTCAAAGAAAAGATACCTTTCAAAGGGAGAAAGAACAGTTAGGGGAATAAACAATTATAATAAGATGTATTAAATACTTCTTGTATGCCTACCACTTATACTAAGGCCTTTATCTGGATCCACAGTCCTTAACTGGGAGTGATTTTGTTTCCTATGGGACACGTGGGAGTGTCTAGAGACATTCTGATTTTATGACTGGGGTTGGGGGATATAGTACTACAACTATTGGGAGGCCAGGGACACTTAACGTCCTACACTGCACATGACAGTCTCACTGTCACCGCCAACAAAGAATCACCCAGCCCCCAATGTCAATAATGCCACTGTTAAGAAACCCTGATCTAGATTATCTAATTGTTTCTATATAACCACTTTGAGAGGTAGGTAAGTTTGTACTTTTAGGTACTGAGGAAACTGAGGCAAAGAGGAATTTAAGTATCTTTCCTCTGTGCTCCTCATCATTAGTGACAGTGTGAGCCCACACTCTTAAAAACTCACATTTAACTATCTATGGCAAAAACAAAAAAAACCTTATTTCTTTGGCCATGAATAGCCCATGACTCCAAGAGGTCCTCCCACAGCTCCTTCATATCACCATTCCCCTTGGCTACTCCCCTTTTATTTGCTGCCCCTGATCCATTAGGTATATAGGTATCACTAACTTTATCCATCTCCCAAAATGTATCTCTGATGACCATTAAAACACTTCTTACTTAAGCCTTGCATCTCATCTGGTGCCAACCTGACCATGTGTGTTCAGTTAGGTTTGTAACACCAGGCAAATGACTTTCACGTATTGGTCTTAGTTTCACCCTCTATAAATCAGAATGATAACAATCCAATTCAACTCAAACATAAACTGTGGGTTGAGATTATGCTTGGAAAGTTGGGGGATCCAAGGAATGCAAAACCTCCCAGGGAGAGCAGTTGAGGTGATGGGCTCTTTAAGGAAGGTGCAAATTCTTCCTGTGTTATAAGTCTGCGAGGCTCCAGTTTTTCCCAACAGCCTACAAGAATGCTGCAGAGCATAAGAGTGGGCTTAAGAGGGGGGTCTGGACAACATCACTGAAGGGCAGTCATTACCCCGATATCTAGCCTGGGATGAGTGAGCTGGAGTGCATTTGTGCCAGCATGTGACATAGTTCAAAGTTCAAAGTTCCTGGGTAGAACTCTCTCCAAGAGGGTGGTCAGGACAGACAGGACTGGGACTTCTGAGAAGACCTCATCATGGCCTGACTACACTCCTGGAACCATGAGTTATTTTCCTCTCTGGTAATCAAGAAGCATGAAGTCTTTGTACTTTATTTTTTATCACTGCTAAATTGAGTAATCAGTTTTAGATAGCCCACGAATAAGGAAGTTGTTTCTGGGAAGATTATACCCCATAAATTATCATGAAGCACTGAAACCAATACTCAGAACATAAAAGCAACATGATGGCATGAATATTTAAGATGGTGCATCACTGGTGCCAAGCTGTGGGTACAGCCAGGTCACGAACTCTGGCTGTGGAAGACTGACCTTCCCCTTTCTCTCATCTTCTGCTCCCTTTAGAGATCTCAGGTCTTTTGCTCTCTCTCCATCCATACTGATTCTGGTTGCTAAATTACTTCATAATGAGAGAAGATACTCCTAGAAATGGAGATGACAAAAGAAAGTCCACACCACGATGAAACTACCTTTTCAGAATATCCAGTCCTCATAAAAATGAATGACTGCTGAGTGCTGTGCTGTTGGTACTCACAAACATCGGAAATTACGTAGTTTTTAAATAATGCATGTCCCCCAAGTGGCCACTCTTCCTCTTCCCAATGATTAGCAAATAAATAAATGTTGTGATTTCAGTGTGGTGTGAGGGTATCTGACTGGGGGACAAACAGGGGACATCATGCCAAGCGGACTCATGGGGGCTAACTGGCACATATGAATGAAGAAGTGAGGTTGTGCAGTGATTTCACTGCAAGAGCTCTGTCACTTTTTATGGATATCTGTGATAAATCATATTTTACTTGACTGATGTACTGAATCCTATTTCTTTTTGCTCTTCTTAAGTCCTTTATAGAGTTTTTAGAAAGGTAATAGGCAGGCAGAAAGACATACAATTTGGAACAGATAAAACCTGAGCTTTGTATCTTGACTCTGTCACATATTAGCTGGGTGGTTGTGGACCAATCACTTAGCTTTCCTAGGTCTTAGTTTTCTTAACAGTTCAATAAGGAAATAGTACCTATCTCATTGGATTTTTGTGCAAAGTAAAGGAAATAATGTATGTTAAGTGCCTAGAATACAGTAGGCCCTCAAATGGTAATTTTACTTTCAGTCAAATAGAAGTGAAATTATAGTGATGCTCCAGTGAAGTCTCTCTACTAAAGATACCTAAAGAAGGATAGCTGTTCATCATTATCCTGGTAATGAGTAGCAAACATAATTGATTATAATTTCAACTTAGCAGTTTTTGCCTAAATGGACCTCTAACAATTCAAACAAAGTAGGAAGATATAGTGCAAAAAAAAAAAGGCAAGCAGGAGTTCCATAGTAGTAAATGGCCTTACAAGAATCCAGATTGGATTGTAGATAAATTATTTTTAAAAGAAAGTTAAAAAATGCAGGGTTAACAGTCATTAGGAGTGTAGTTTCATGTTATCATTTCTTGATTTCTTAAACCCAGTGACTCAGACTGGGCTGCCCTCTTAGCCTGGGAAATCCCTAAAGCGGAAACTGGGGTGAGACAGTTCCTTTGTGATTTTCTCAAAATGAATTACCAGTGATTAGAGCTAATTTAATCTTGGATTTGTTCAACTATGTTACCTTGAAAAGTGGAAGTACCCTTGCCTTTCCCTTTTCCTTTCTTTGTTCTCCAGCCAGCAGGACTCACTAGGTACACCATAGCCCCTCACCTCTTACACAAAGACCTTCAGAATTTGGAAGTTTCAGCATCCTCCCTGGGGAAGAGCCCCAAGGAACCTTTCCACTCCATTTCCACCCACCAGCTTTTTCTGGCAGGTGCTGGTTGACTAAGTTTTCCCTTTGTGCAATTTTCCTGTTTTGCTTTTCCTCTCTTTCTGTAACCCATGATTAGCTAGGTAATAATCACTGTTCCTTGGAGTCAGCAGGTGCCTGGGTGGGTAAAACTAGTTTTTATGGTGAATAATCTCTGAGAGTCTTTGGTTAATCGTGTTAAAGGCAAAGAAAGCTCTATGCACATGCCAAAATAGGCTTTTATGCTGCCTAGAAATCCCTGGAAGAAAACCTAAGCAAAGGTGTCCTCCGGTAGGGTGAGATTAGGACAGGCTCCTATTATGGTCTATTTGAACCTTTTGGGAATGAGTTGGGAGGAGGAGGAGCTGTGTTCTTCCTTCCCATATTTCTGCTTTCCCTCCATTCCAGGGAGCAGACAAAATAATGTTTTAAGGAGGGCAAAGTGATGCTGGGACAGAACTATTATATTCGCTCCTAAATATTTCGATTCAGCCAACCATTTCTGAGTCCCAGCTGCAAGGCTGGGTTAGGCCTGGTCCCTGTGCTCCTGGAACTAGCTCCTAGGAAAGGAGATGGACATGAAGATACTTATGTTACAACACACCTGCCTTTTCCAAATGCCAGCCTAGTGCTCAAAAACAGACTGACTGAACACACCCCATAAATTCTGCCATAAAACCATAGCAAGAGGGCTATCACTCATTGCTGTTCTTTAAACCTACTTTTCATTTCTCTTTTTTACTCAGCCTCATCCTAATCAATACACTGTGAAATAATGGGTCTGATGCATTAGTTATATTGTTAAAATTGTACATTAAAATAAATGCATAAGCAAGTAAACCTGTTCCTCCCTGTGCCACACACCCAGTGGGCTTCACATCCCCAGCAGTGGGTAGATGCCCATTGGGATCACTGTCATATGGTGTGTTTGGGTATAGGTGCATGAGAGAGGTCTTCCACAGTCTATGACCTAGAGCAGGGGAGAAAGGAGGCAAGAGAGAGAGAAAGTGAGAGGCTGAGACTCAAAACATAAATGGGAGTCTGCTAGGGAGTCCTGGGGAAAAGGTACTCCAGACACAGGAGCAGAGAGTGCTAAGCTTAAAGTATGAGGGAAAGCAGTAAAAAAAAGGAGTAAGAAATTCATTCGCTTATTCATTCAATCACTTATTCAATATATATTTTATGACCACCTTCCAACCATACATCTGTTTACTTGATAGTTTTCTACACAGTCGGTTCTGGGAGGATATATGAGATAAATGGTGTTGCTCTCAAGTTGCTCATAATCTAGTTAAACGAATAACACACACAGATACAGATACAAGTATTCAAAAAGAGTATATGATTAAATACAAAAATAGCAGCACAGATAAGTTATTCACTGTGAGTTTAGAGGAGAAATTTCTGTAGATAGCACTTGCTGAGAAAGGCTTCCTGAAAGTGAGGGACTTTGAAGAATAAGGTAGAATTTGGAGTGTGGAGAAAACAATCCAGGCAGGTGAAGTAGGTCAAGAGGGACAGCTGCAGTGACAGAAACATTGAACTTGTCTCCACCCCCTAGGCTTCTAGAATAAAGTTGGTGCAGCCTCTAACCCAGGTTCCTAGCCCAGTGCCCTGGATGGATGTTAAGATAACTGTGACTCTCCAGATCTTGCATTAAAATATTTCTGTGAATACATATATGCACGTTTCAGGGAGAGTATTTCTAGTTTTGATCAGATGCTCCAAAAAACTACTCAGACTTTCTTACGAGCCTCAAGTCTTTCTGATATGTCTTTATTATTACAGGCATTCCTGCTGGTGTTTCTTTAAATCTTGCTCTCTTTTTTATTACAAATTTGAGGGAAACAAAATTTCCCAGAATGATTAGATTAACTTGCTCAAGATCATTCAGTAGAACGAAGCCTCCCCAGAGAGTCAGATTCTAAGGCTCACCCTACACTCTTAATTGCAACAATCCTCTGCTCAGTCAGGTTTCACATGGAGCGCATCTGCACACACCCCTAGTTGGCAGTCTCACCTCTGCTGTTAGTGCTTCTTATAGTCTGAGTTTAGGAAACACCACTGCCAAGTAGTTGGCCCTGGCCACTGTCCTTGACTTGAATGTTAACTTTCTCCTTTTGTCACCTGATTTTACTAATCATCATACTCTGCTTATAAGAGCTGGTCCTTTAGAAACTGAAAGGTAAGCATGTTTTAAATACCCATGGCACATCCAATCTTTTTAACACAATATTTCATTATAGTAGCTACACATGAACCCTATGTTCAAAAACAGCAACATCACCACTTAAAATCAATATCTGTATAAATGTACCCACAAATGTACTGCTTATGCATAGTTTTTAAAATTATTTTTTATTATATAAAGTAGGGAGAACATAACCAAACCCACATCATTTCCACATCCTAATTTCACCTATGAACACATGGCCATTACTGTTTACTCTTAGCTCTGTTACTTATTGTTCCCACTTGGATTATTTTGAAGCAAATCCCACATATCATATACTTTTACCCTTACATATTTCAGTCGTCGTCGGCAGCCGTCCGTCTCGAGAGACGATGGTGTAGCTTCTTAAGAGTCTATCTGCACCGCCGAGAATGGCTGTGCAGTCCGACTCGGGAGTGACATGGTATCTGTCTCCTCCCGTGTTGAATCGACATCTTGTGATGACGCTGAAGCTACAGAGCCTGGGCAGGGTAATATGGAGGGTCTGCTGTTGCCCATGCAGCAGACCCCCCCTCTCTTCGCAGCTGAAGGGTCCAAGGGAAAGACGGAGTCGATACAGCTTGGGTTCAGGTGCGCCGCAGGAGTTGCCGGTGTTGACTACAACGTCAAACCGCCTTAGGGACTCCGGCTCCGGATTTTCTGTCGGGGTTTACTCCCTTAGCCTTTCCCCTGAAGAGGTATGCCGCAAGGCAGCGGAGGTTTTTTGGAGTCAGAGTTTTCCTTCTCTGATGTGCCCTGACTGGAAGATCGAACCAGCGACACTTAGCTCGCAGGCCGACGCTCAATCCACTGAGCTAAACCAGCCAGGGCTACATATTTCAGTACTGTACAGGATTTAACACAAACTTTGTCATAAATAGTATGGGCCACTTGTCAGGTCACGGAAATATATTGTGCTGTACAATAGCCTATGAAGGGGTTTTATTTAAATTGGGCCCAGTTCTAAATACTTAATTTGTCCAGACTTGTCACTTTTGACAGTGGTGCTTGTGGTGGGGTAATCTGCAAGGGGCCTGCATTTCTGCTGCCACCAGCAGAGCGGCTCTGCTGCAGTGGGGTTGGGGCTGGGCTCTGCTGGGTCTTAGCTCCTCCCCCAGCCCCTCTTGAAGACCTCAGGGACTAAGCAGGGGGTGGAGAGGGGCTCCTGCTGCCTGGCCTGAGCAGGTTCCCAAACCTTCCGGAGTGGGGGTGGGCCAGTCTGAGATCCACAATACTAGGTAGGTTTCTGAATGTTCACATTAAAAATTTTTTAAATTAATTTAAAATTGGGTTTCTTTATAATTTTTTCTAATTTTGAGAGTGATGTATGTTTAATATAAAGAACTCAAGAAAGTTTTTAAAACATTAAAAAGCAATTTTAACACATAATTTTTAAGATGTTACCTTGTTCTGTGCACGTGGTCTGAAAGTGGCACCATATCAGACATGACATTTGCAAGACTCTGGAACATACCTGTTTGGTAAAACCTATAGGTTAAAAGTCTTTTTGATCATGAAGTCTGTCAAAGTATTGTTGCTGTGAATTCTAGTTTTAGTTAAGTCAGATCAGTGCAATTAAATATGTACAGTCAGTTCTCCTATAAGGTATATTTTTTAAATATGGATTTGTTCCAATGCCATTGATATATTAGAGAACAATTTGGATACAACCAAATTTGATGTTTGTTTATGCATGATTCCATCTCAGAGAAACATTAGTTGAGTGCAGAAAACTGCACCCAGCTGAGTGGGACACTCAAAACACACACACACACTCACACGCACACACTGCAGTCATTCAGCATCTACCTCCGTTCGTTCATCAAGTGTGTCAGGAGCCACCCATTATATCTGGCACTATGACCTCCCATCCCATTTCAGATAACCTTGCTTCTACCACTTCACAACTGCTCACAAGCTGCCATCCTCCCAAGCCCCGCTGCAACAACAAGCGCCAGGTCTTTTTCAGGGCAAGACACATTATTTTTGCAGGATGTATGCATTTTTAACCAGTCAACATAGGTAAAACTGTATTACTATTTTTATTAGATTACTATCCTTTATTTAAATGTGTCATTGACCCAGGGTTTCTCAGTCTTGGCACTATTGGCATTTTGGGCTGGAAATCCTGTGTTGTGGGCACTGTCCTGTGCACTCTATGATGTTTAGTGGCATCTCTGCTCCTACCCACTAGATGCCAAGAGCACCCTCCTCTGCTTCCCCACTGTTCTCCATCAGTGTGACAACTAGGAAATGTCTGTAGACACTGCAAATGTGCCCTGGGGAGAGGGGAAAATCCCAGGAGACTTGGAGATTTTGTGAGTGAATGAGAACCACTGCCACAACCCCATTTTGCAGGAGCCCTGAGGTATTTATCACAGCACTTTGCCCAGCATGATGATTTTTAGGGGTATATATCCCATCACAGCAGAATTGATGGTATGTGTGAAATGAGTTCCTCTATTTGAGTCCTCATATGATATTATTTACAATGTATTACTGGGTTCAATTCACTTCACATTGAACTCAAAAGGTAAATCTCTATATTAAAGGAATCATTAACCTCTAACAATATTTTTACTTTCAAAGAACAAAGGCCTTGAATCATATAAGATCTCATAACAAAAATATTATTAACAAAAATAGCTACATTTTAAAAAAATTCCTTAAGAACCAAGCACTATGCTATATGCATTATATTCAAGGTCACATTTAATATTCATGAAACCCCAACCCGGGCCATTGTCTGCTACCCTCTTTAACAGGAGAAAGTGCTCAGAAACTGAGCCCCTGAGGAATGGGGTGATTTGCCTGAGGTCAGCCATTTAGCATAGGAGAAGAAGCAGTCCCTCTGAAGTCTAATTCTAATGCCTCTGGAGCCTCATTAATTAAGGACATCAGCAACTATTTACTGAGCACTTACTCCTTTTACCAAAGTAGTGAGTGTAACATCGATAATGCAGCAAATTAATGAAAAGCCAAAGTACCCAAACAAAGAATCTGAGTCCAGTAAAAATTATCTCACATTACTGGATGGAAGCCTTATGCTAACATTTAAGCAAGGTTGTAGAAAAAGAATTATATAGAGGAATACTCATGTTTTATTTTTCCACCAGCATCTATATCTAGTTCTACACAGAAAAATACTGTAAGGTGTCATAGCAAAACAGAAAACACTATTATTGTTTCTGAATGCTATGATCACCAATGATTTCTGAACTCATCATTTTATTTAACTATATATTTGGAATTTTCAGCCATGAACATGAATTAGATACATGTTCATGTGTGTGCACATACACACCTGAGAGAGTAGTTAGTTTTGTGTGTCCCCATGGAGCACAGTCCATCTATGTGCAGTCTTCTACACTCACCTAGTGTTTCTCTGGAATGAAATCATGCATAGATATATATATATATATAATAAAAAACATGTTTTTAAAGAGAACACCGAGGACCAATATAGCACAAGAGCTAATAGAAAGGGAACTAGAGAGTTAATGAGTTCAAGTTGGATTAAACTCTAGAATATAGAAAGGGCTTGCAGATGTGATTACAAAACCACTGTCAGCAATCTTAGAGAAATCAGAGCCTGGGAGTGAGGCCAGGGAATTGGAGACAGGAATATGTTATTCTACTTTTCAAAAATGAGAAAAATGTAGATTCTAAAAACTAGAAGGCAATGGAGCTAGCATTCATACCTGATTATGAAACACACCCTTTACAAACATTCAGGAAACAGCACAGCCTGAGATGCTAAATGCTTGCAGAAGTTCAAGTCATTATGGCCTAACTTTATCTCCCCTCTTGATACTTTATTTTTGACATATCAATAAAATATTTTGGTCATCATGAACTTCAGTTCTAGCAATGGCATTTCATAAGCAGACGTGTGCTTCTCCTCATGGAAAGCTAGATGATAATCTGATGAGTTGGATGCACAGCTAACTGTATTATTCATAGTAATCATCAATGGCTGCACACTGCCTGAGCAGGTTCTGTGCACACCCTTGTTAGATGCATGCCACCATTATTCCCATTTTTAGTTGGGGGGAGAAACAGAGGCTTAAAGAGGCTGTTATATTCTTGAAGATATACAGTGTTAAATAGCAGACTTGCCATTTGTGCTTTTAATGAATATTCTATAATGCCATCCTAATAAATAAAAAGGCATTGGAATCAGCGTTTTAACTGCATGCAGCAGGCCTTTATCTCCTGCAATGTATAGATCAATGATTTGGGAGACAGTGCAGAGCTGACAGTTATCAGATTTGTAGATGACAGGCAGCTGTGGGTTTAGCTGTCCATGTCTTTAGTTTCCCTGCCTTTTCTTTGCTGCAGGACTGGCCTCTCCAGCTGGAGGGGCTGGAACAGAGGACCAGAGAGGCATGGGCATTGGTAGAAAGCAAACTCCAATCCTTGTTTTCCAAACATATATTTGTTAAAGTCACCATGAATTTTGACCTTTTCAGGACTTTCCATGGACATTTTGCCAGAATAAGAAAGAGGCCTTTGGCCCATTTATTTCCTCAGTTCTTTCAGCTGCAAATAAATCTTTGGGAAAAAAAAATTTCCTCCTGGCTCTGAAAATAAAGGATTTATCTCTTTGTTAAATTTTCTCCTGAAGTATTTTGTTATGAAAATTGGAAGGAAGAAAAGGAGAGAGAGACAGAGAAAGACAAGGAGAAGGAGGGAGTGAAGAAGGAAAAAAAAAAAGAGGGAGGGAAGAATTAAAGGGGAAGTAGAAGGAGAGAAAGGAGAGAAAGGAACAAAGAATGAGCAAAGGGAATTATTTCCTTGGGTGATTTAATCAAATTTCTTTTAAGCAGGGGGAAATGAATGGGGTTACAATTTCCCCAGCTGTCTGGTCTGAGACAAAGTATAAACAACCCGGCCCCTTATCTGGCCCCCAGAAGGCTGTGAATCTCAGTGGAGCCTGAGCGCCTTAGTTGCCAAACCGCGGTGAACTCTCCCAGAGTCCTCTGCCTGCTGAGTCAGCAGGAGCAACCCAAGGAATTTGACTGTTTCCCATTTTCATTCTTCTGAGCACCAACAGCAGAGTATGCAGGTGAAGGGTGATATCCTGGGACAATCAAGGTCAGCTCTGATTAGGAAATTGGGACACAGTTCTCAGATTCTTCTTGACTCTGCAGAGTTGAGTTTGTGGTGAGATTTTTCTTAGCTGGTGTTATGGAATGTGCACAATGAGGATTTGGCCAGGCCTATAAGTCAGGGCTTGTGTTCTGCTGGGTTTACTTTATTTTCTTCTCCATTAAGACTATATTCTGGCATATTTGCATCAATGGAATGTTCTGCAATCATTAAAAAAATGATATAAACTGCAGAGCAATACTACTTGGCAGGAAAATATGCCTGTGATATATTGATTAAAGGAGCGCAGTGTAATATGACTCAATTAACACTGATTATCTTTGGGTGCTAGGATTGCAGGTGATTTTTAAACTATGTTTTTCTATATTGTTTGTATTGTTATATTAATAATTATTAGCCCATATGTATGGACGATTTCCTGTGTGGTGGGTGCCATGCTAAGTGCAGTGGTGAGCAAAGGTAGGTTTACAGTTATAATACAAATAAATAATACAACAATTAATAAATAATAATGAGAATAAAGTCTGTATTTTGCTTACTCACAAATGTAAACCTACTATTGCCAACCCCTATATTTCACTTAAATCAACTCATTGGCTCCTTGCAATAAACCAATGAAATAGATACTATTATCGACCTCATTTTACTGATAAGGCAACATAATTAGGTTCCCTGTCCAAAGTTATGAAGCCAGAAAGTGCCAAAGACAGTACTTAAGCCTACATTAAAGCCCATTGTCTTAAACACCACGTGACAATATTTTTTTTGAAAAGTATAAAACACATACAAGAAGCAACCAATGAATGCATAAATAAGTGGAACAACAAATCGATTTCTCTCTCTCTCTCTCTCTCTCTCTCTGTCTTTCTCCTCCTCCTCCTCCTCTCCCTCCCTTCCTTTCTTTCTCTAAAATCAATAAAAAAATTTTTTTAAATAAAAATAAAATAAGTTGTTGGACAAACAATTAGTGATGATGCAAAATGTTTCTGATACTCCATTATATAAGACAGGCTGATATCCTTCCATTGTGTGTGACTGTGTATTACCCTAGAAAACATAAAAGTGTTTATACTGATATGTTAACTGCTACTCTGCATGTTAACTGCATGGGCAACAGCAGACCCTCCATATCACCCTGCCCAGGCTCTGTAGCTTCAGTTTCACTTGAGAGGACACTCCAGCGTCATCGCAAGATGTCGACTCAACACGGGAGGAGACAGATACCGGTTATAAGCTCATCCGATTGGCGAAGGAAACGAGCGCCAGGGGTCTCCTCTGACGGTGGGAGAGGTCATCGCACCTCACTGGACAGCTACCATCTCGCCATGGCTCGCCTGCCCCACTGGGTGCGTGGGGATCAGAGAGGCGCCTCTCGAAAAGTGGGCCACAAAACACCCGCACCAGTTAATTCCAAGCAAACAACAAGAAAGAAGCCTCCGGCTCTTCGCCTCGCTAGCTGGAACATCAGGACCATGTGCCCCGGACTTACTGCAGACCTTCCGTGGATCAAGGGTGCCAGGAAAACCGCTGTCATCGATAGGGAACTGGCACGACTAAACATCGACATTGCGGCTCTACAGGAGACCCGGTTGGCCGACAACGGAACTATCAGAGAAACCAACTACACCTTCTACTGGCAAGGGAAGTCTCCGGACCAACCAAGACAGCACGGTGTTGGGCTCGCTGTGAAGAACACGCTTGTTAACTCCATAGAGCCACCCACAGGAGGCACAGAGAGATTACTTACCCTCCGATTGTCAACAACTTTCGGCCCAGTCAGCATTCTTAGCGCGTATGCCCCAACCCTCTGCGCCACCACCGAAGAGAAAGAACAGTTCTACCATGCACTGGACGAAGCGTTATCCAAGATTCCCAGAAGTAACGCTCTCTATCTCCTTGGAGACTTCAACGCAAGAGTAGGAGCCGACCACATGGCCTGGCCCACCTGCCTCGGAAACTTTGGGAGAGGAAAGATCAATGAGAATGGTCAGCGACTGCTTGAGCTTTTGTGTCACCACGGCCTGTGCGTGACAAACACATTCTTCAAGTGCAAAGAGATCCACCAGGTGTCATGGAGGCACCCCCGCTCCCGTCATTGGCACCAGCTTGACCTCGTCATCACCAGAAGAACGGATATTGGCAGCACCCTCCTCACCCGCAGCTACCACAGTGCAGACTGCGACACGGACCATGCCCTCGTGGTAAGCAAGGTGCGCATAATGCCGAAGAGGTTGCACCACTCCAAGATGAAGGGTCGCCCACGCATCAACACCAGTTGTGCCAGCAACCCAGTTAAGACCCAGCAATTCATCAACAAGATGGAAGATGCACTCGGCGAGGGAGTGGCGGCAGATGACATTATCGAATCCAATTGGCCACGTCTCCGCGACGCCATATACAACTCCGCCATTATTGCTTACGGGAAGAAAGAGCGGAAGAACGCTGACTGGTACGAGGCTCACTGGGAAGAAATGGAACCCGTGATCGAGGCTAAGAGGAAGGCCCTACTGGCTTACAAGGTCACGCCCACTCCCAGTACACTTCAAGCTCTACGGGCTGCCAGGAACAAAGTCCAGAAGACCGCCCGCCACTGTGCCAACACCTACTGGCTAAACCTGTGCAGAAGCATCCAGGAAGCCGCCGATATAGGCAACGCACGAGGAATGTATGAGGGTATCAAGAAGGCAACAGGCCCAATCCCCTCCAAGATCGCCCCCCTTAAGTCCAAGACAGGTGAGGTCATCACTGACCAGGAACAGCAAATGCGGCGGTGGACCGAGCACTACCTCGAGCTGTATGCAACGAAGAACACCGTAACAGACACTGCTCTTAAAGCCATCCCAGACCTACCAGTCATGGAGGAGCTAGACACCCCACCTACTGCGGCAGAGCTCGGCAAAGCCATCGACCGCCTCGCTTGCGGGAAAGCACCAGGAAGCGACGGAATCCCTCCAGAAATCCTAAAGAGCGGGAAACCAGTCCTGCTACAGCCGCTCCACCATCTACTCTGTCGCTGCTGGAAGGAGGGTTACATCCCCCAGGATATGAGAGACGCCAACATTATCACCATGTACAAGAACAAAGGAGACCGCAGCGACTGCAACAACTACCGGGGCATCTCTCTCCTCAGCGTCGTCGGCAAAGTATTCGCCCGGGTCGCTCTTGCCCGCCTGCAGACCCTTGCTTCCCGCGTCTACCCAGAGTCCCAGTGTGGCTTCAGAGCAGGCCGTTCAACAGTGGACATGATCTTCTCCCTACGCCAGCTGCAGGAGAAGTGTCACGAGCAGCATAAACCACTCTACCTCGCCTTTATTGACCTCACGAAGGCGTTTGATCTGGTCAGTCGAAGCGGACTCTTCAGCTTGCTACAGAAGATTGGCTGTCCACCACATCTGCTTGCTGTGGTCATGTCCTTTCACGACAACATGCACAGCACGGTGTCCTACAACGGCGCAACTTCTGAGGCCATCCCAGTCAGCAGCGGAGTAAAGCAGGGCTGCGTCCTCGCGCCTACGCTGTTCGGAATCTTCTTCTCCATGCTCCTCCAATACGCCTTTAAGGACTGCAGCGAGGGTGTCTTCATTCACACCAGATCCGATGGCAAGCTCTACAACCTGGCCCGTCTACGAGCCAAGACCAAAGTCAAAGAGGTGCTCATCCGTGAGATGCTCTTCGCCGACGACGCAGCTTTGACATCACACTCCGAAGAGGGACTCCAGCAGCTAGTCACTTGCCTTTCCCACGCATGCAAGGAGTTCGGACTAGCCATCAGCCTGACGAAGACGAATGTTATGGCTCAAGGCACGGGGACTCCCCCATGCATCACCATCGACGGATACACCCTGGAGGTTGTCAACGACTTCACTTACCTCGGGTCCACCATCTCAAGCTCTCTGTCAGTCGACTTGGAGGTCAACCGGAGAATCGCCAGGGCAGCCACAGTTATGGCCAGACTGAACCGGCGAGCGTGGAACAATTCCAGCCTCACTGAGAAAACCAGACTGCGCATCTACCAAGCCTGCATACTCAGCACTCTCCTCTATGGCAGCGAGACGTGGACCACCTACGCAAGGCACGAAAGGAAACTCAACAGCTTCCACATGAGGTGCCTGCGACGCGTCCTGCATGTCGCCTGGCAGGATAAGGTCCCCAACACCGAGGTGCTGAAGCGAGCCAATATGAGCAGTTTGCATGCAGTTCTTAGCGAGAGACGCCTCAGGTGGCTCGGCCATGTCAAAAGAATGGATGCAGGCCGTATCCCCAAAGACCTCCTCTACGGCGAGCTAGCAGAAGGCAAGAGGATGACAGGGTGCCCAAAACTGCGGTTCAAAGACATCTGCAAAAAGGACATGACACAATGCTCCATCAATCTCAACACATGGGAAGTTCAAGCAGACGACCGCCTAGCCTGGAGGCTCGCGGTCAGGCAAGGTACGTCACGCGCGGAGGCTGCGCACAACGAGGAGGCGGTCCAGAAAAGATCGAGGCGGAAGCAGCGTCAGCAGCAGCAACAACAGCCATCTGCCTTCACCTGTACCAAGTGCGGCAGAGATTGTCACTCCCGAGTCGGACTGCACAGCCATTCTCGGCGGTGCAGATAGACTCTCAAGAAGCTACGCCATCGTCTCTCGAGACGGACGGCTGCCGACGACGACGACGACGACTCTTTCAATGTGAGAATTAGTATAATTTCAGCCTTTTTTTTTTTTATTTACAGTGCTTTCAACATTTCTATAATAAAAGTAGTACTTCTGTAGTAAAGAAAAAGAAAAGGAGGGGCAGCTGCTCCACCTGCCCTCTTGACACCTTGTGTAGCTGCCTGAATCCCCTATTCTCAAGCTCTGAACACTTCTGAACAGTAGTTTGTTTTTCCTCTTTCTCTCCCCTTGGGACCTGCCACTTTAACTTTCTTTGGTCAGAACCTGAACTGGTGCCTTAGAGAAAAGGAATAGAGTCCATAACATGCAAGGAGTTGGCAGGACACCAGAAGATAAGCCTGCCTTCAAGGTTTTACATCTCTGTTTAGTTTGCAAATTGGGGCAGCTCACAGAGGTCAAAGCCGGGCTTATAGAAGGGGCTTATTAAGAGATAAAGGCTCCTGACTCCCAGGGCTCAGGGTGCTGGGTGTGGCCATTAGATAGCTGGAAATTTAAAAATCATGTCAAGAAGCAGCTGGAAAATGTCTCTTGCAACTGAAGGAAAGGTCATACACAGGCAAGAAGAGTCAATGCAAACCAGGTGCCCTGCCCTTAGATGTGCTACATCCTTTGCCTGAAATTCATTCATTCATTCAGGAAATATGTATTGAGGGCCTATTATATGTAAGACACTGTTCCAGGTACTTGGGAGGCATTGATCACAAAACTGACTAAGCCCCTGTCCCTGTGAACTTGACATTTCAGGTTTTTTGCCATCTTGCCTGCATAGAGAACACCTAATTACACATTAAGACGCAGAATTTTAGGCCCACCTTACATGCTTCCATGATCATCAGAGGGGAAAGGATTAGGCACACTTTTCTCATATTTCAAAGTATTTTCTTGGCACTTATTTTTCAATTATAAAACTTATTGTACATGTGTTTATTTATGTGTAATGTAATTATTTGTTTATGTGTCTTTTTCTCAAGACCATGAGCTTGAGATACCTAGGTTCCACCATTCATTTACCTGTGTGACACTGGGTCAGTTATTTAACTTCCCTGAGACCTCTTTTTTTAAAAAAGCTGTATTATAGCAACATAAAAATCTAACTCAAAAAACTGTTGTAGGGTTTACAAAAGAAATAAAATCTACTTATGCAGAAACATGCATGGTAATATTATAGCATAATTATTCATAAAGATATAAAACTAGAGGCAAGCTACAGGTCTTTCAATTGATGAATGGATTATCAAACTGCTGCATTTGTACTATGGAATATTACCCAACAATAAAAAAGGATGGGTTGATAGAGGAAACAACATGGATGAACATCAGATACATTATGTTAACTGAAAGAAGCCAGACTCAAAAGCCTGCATGCAATATAATTCCATTTATATGACATTCTGCAAAAGGCAAAACACAGGTACAGAACGAAGACCAATGGTTGCTAGGGGCTGAAGAGAGAAGAGGGGTTGGCTACATATAAGTGAAAAAGAAAAATTTTTAGATGATGGACTATGTCTTGTCCTTATGGTTGTGGTTATACAACTGTATTTGTCGGTCCAAACTCATAGTACTATACACTATAGACTGTTGGATGGATGGACAGATGGATGGATGGAAGGAAGGAAGGAAGAAAAAAAGAGGGAAGAAAGATGTACTTAAAACTTCAGAGGATATAATACTTATGAATCTTTTACCAATAGAAAATAGAAACCAGGAGGAAGAAAAAAAAGAAAATAGAAACCAGTGAATAAATTATTCTCAAACAGTTCACAACCTACCAAAAGATAGTCCTACAAGAACAACTGGTCACACTTGATAGAGAGAGCTATCTAACTCAGTAATGCACACTCATCTTTGCTTTCATTCCTTCCTTGCTGCATTCTATTTTATACTCACCTCTGCTTCTTAATATTGTACTTCCTAATAACATAACATGAAAGCCTTTACCCCAGGCTTTGCTTTCAAAGGAACTTAGGCTAGAACACTAGGCATGGCCAAGTACCAAGGTTCTTGCCAATAGAAATGGAAGCATAAATGCTGCGTGCTGCCTTTGGTTCTGGGCCTTCAACCTTTGGGCATGCTCTCTTTCATACCCTCTCTTCCCCTTTCTGTGAGCTGGAATCAACACTATAATCCAGATTCAAATGTGTTGGCAAATTCAGCCTCCTAAAAAGTGATGGAGCAACAATATGGAAGGAACTTTGGTTCCTCATTGGTCCCATGGAGAAGAGACCCTGCCAACTTGGACAGTTCGTTTCAGGACTGTTAATCAAGAAACAAAGAAACCTCTGTATTCTTTAAAGCACTGTATTTTGGGAGGCCTCCTGGCTATAGTAACATAGCCCTTGCCTAAGCTAAAATGGGAGAATATGGTTTCTCGAGTAACCTCCATGATGGCGATTCTTCTAAAAATATAGTGATTATATATTTTATTACTGAAACTGTGACACTTTTAAAGGGAAGGGAGATATTATTAATAATGATTTGGAGATGACAGGAATAAAATCATCTCCCTATTTGTAAACAACTTTAAACCTCTTCTAAGAAGATACTTGACATTTACTTGGTTTTGTACCTTCATTGCTATAATTGGAGGGAGGATGGAGAGTGGCATTAACATTAATGGCATCTGACCAAGTGGGCATTGTTGGTTGGAAAGTTGTTGGTCTTTGTATGTAGAATGTATAGGAAAGTTCCATTTCCAGCTGATATGGATGTGGCAATTGGCAGCCTTGTAGATCCATATACATTGGAATCTTAAGTGAGCTTAAAGGATTTTCTAACATGACTCAGAATATTTAATCAACAGGAGGAGCCAAGAGTATCTTCATTTGAATTTGAGTGGAGATGAGCCTGAAAGGTGGATCTTAAAATTCATACATGATGGATATGAGAAATCAGTAGTCCAGTCTCACATTCTGGATCTCAAGACTCCAGAGCCCCTATCTGATCTTTGAGACATAGTGGTCCCAGAGTGTTGCATTAGGGCCCAATTGACAAAGTTCTTCATTGAGCTTAAATAAGGGGCATTGTCCCTACAGCTTGACCTTGACTAGATGAAAATGGCAAGAAATCTATGAAGCTCCAGTGCCCCACTGGTAACTGAAAAGTTGGCAGGTTGGTGAACATCAGAGCTCGGTTCCGCATCTGTTTTCACTCTCTCCTTATTTTTTCCCTAGATGACTTCATGTATGCCCATGGTGAACATGCATTACCTGCTTAATGAAATAGGCTTTCATTTTTTTAAGATAAAGAACACACCACCAGAGAATCAAGTCATTGGGTCAATAAAGAGGAAAAATATGCCTTTGAAATAATTTTTATAACTTAAAATAGAGCCCTCTTTATGAGGACTAAACCCTTATCTACACCATTTTCCTTCCATTGCAAACCCTGTTGCTGAGCAAATTAAGATTTTCATCAAACTAAAACCTTCATGCCTTAATTTGACCCCAAATCCATTAATTTTTGTTTTGTTTTGTTTTTCAGTACCTTCCCTGACTACTGTCATTTCATTACAGGAGGCAATGTAGTGTGAGATAGAATTCTATCAGGCTAGTTAAATTTCAGGTAGGCTAGTAGGCACAAAAATATCTATAGAGCCACATTATAAAAGTTAAAATTAGTTGGAGAGAGGAACTGTTAGTGTTCAAATGAAAGAAATTTTAAATCATAGTCTGCCATAAATATTCTCCCAGGGACAGACCTGTTGAATCAGACAATTTCATCTGTTTACAGACCCCCTGTGTCTCACCTTCTCCTCAGAGTTGAATCCGTGGTACAGAAAGTCACAACGGTTCTTTTCTAAAGCTTACATAGTCCCAGCAAGGTACAGAGAAGTGCAAGAGGGAAACCTTCTAATCAATTGCTTCTTCCTTATTTTTTCCTCCTCTGTACACATTAAATGTTCCTTCTTAGTTGTCTGTTTGTAGGGAGCAGACAGACTGCCATCATCATTATTGTCATCATCACATTCTACTTACTGAATGCCTACTATGCTCTAAGCACCATGCGAGTAATTTTATACAGATGATCTCATGTAATTCTCACAAGACTTTAATAAAGTAATTATTATTGACCTATTTTACTGATGGTGAAACCGAGGTTTAGAAAGTTAAAGAGAGTTGCCAAAGGCCACATAGCTAATAAGTGGGATTGTCTAAGACTTAAGCTTCTCTCTTTAAATAAATTTTTGCAGTAGTGATAAAACTTCAGAAAAGTTATGAGGTAGGTCCAAATATTTTTCTCACTCTTTCAACTGATCTTTTCAAGTTGTAAGAATATCCTACTGCCCTGTACCACCTTTCCCAAAGCTGTCAAGGATCCCAACAGTTTCAAGAATATCCTTTCTTAGTGGTATTTGTACTCAAATATGGGTCTCTTAGAAAACAAGAGAGTTGAAAGATTCAAAGAAATAAACCCCTAAAAGCTGAATTTCAGACCATGCAAGCAAATAACAGGGAAGATCTTTGTTAGTGTGTGTTCCTCCCCAAGGCTTCTTTGGTGACTCCAGGTAGATAGATGCAACTCTGAAAATTTTAACAACACTGTGCCCTCAAAAGGCCAAGTGCATATATAAGAGTTCTCAAAAATAGGTTATCTATTAAACTTTTCAATTCATTAAAACAAAAACAAGAAAAAATTTGAAGACCATTGCTATGATTTCATAACACTTTGAGGGAGTAGGAAGCCCAATTTTATTCAGACCAATAGAGTAAATAGATCCAGATCCCTGACATTGTTAGGATTAAGTAGAAACTAAAAATATATTCTTTGGATCCTCTTCTTCCTTGAGTCCTTGGGACATGCCTTGAGTCTGCTGTTGAAAATCTAAAGCTTTTAAGTTGGCAGAACAATAGACTCTTCTCCTGGTGGACAACTGTGAGTTAAGTTTGGACAATGATTGTTCTGCTTCCAGAAAGTCCTTGGGGTGCAGAGAGAGTGCAAGGGGACTTGGAAGCTCAGCCAGGTTTTAGCCCCTCCTCAGGAAAACTCCTCTGCTGGGCTCTGAAATCCCAAGACTAGAACAAACCTCACACTGACTTTTATCCAAAGTTTGACCTTAATTAGGCAGAGGCAGGGGATTTTTCCACATACAGTTATTCTGGATATAACCTCCTGGTCCAAGATAACTTGCATATGCCAACCTCTAAGAGATGGTGCAGCTATAAAGTATTCAGTTGTTTTTATTTCCATAGCCTTTTCTCATTTCCAGGAAGAGAGGCTGAATAAAAGGAGTATTTGGGATGTTATTTGACTAAGAAACAGGTTTGTAGAAAAGAATGTCACCCTAGGGGTTTTCTATGATAGCTAAATTTTTCTCCTTTGCAAATAAATAATTAATGTTGTTTTAATATGAAACTGGCCCTTAATTTAGCCAATTTACATACATAAATGCCACCCCTTCTTTCTCTTAAAGCAAATGAATTCTTTTAACATACTAGGAGGATGGCCTAAAATAATCAAATATTTGGGTGGTCTTTTGATAGTCACAGGGCACATTCAAAATAATTAAATTGTCTTATATGAGAAACAGATTTTAATGCGTGCTTAGGTGGTTGTTTTAACGGCAGCATTTTCTAATGAAGGGAAGAAAGTTGCCGGAACTAGAACAGAAGGCTAGGACCAGCCTCCTATAAAGAGTGAATTACAACCATCAGGAGTGAACAGGCAAATTAATCATATATTTGACACCAGGTTTTTAAAACCTAGTTATTCTTCGTTTAACTTCCCTCCAGAGTTATTGTTGACCCACCTCTGCAGCACAGGAGGCTAGTTTCATGTTGGGTTCAGCTAGAGAATGATGCAAGAAAATCAGAGGGCAGGAGAGAGAGAGGTCAGGGTATTTCTGCCCTCTTCCTTTACTGTTTTGCCACCTCCCATTGGCAGTGACTAAGGCTACCACTCATCTCTTCATGTCAGGGGATGGTTGTCTTAGCTCAGGCTAGTATAGCAAATTAACATAAATTGGGTGGCCTAAAAACAGAAAGTTATTTTCTCACAGTTCTGGATGCTGGGAATTCCAAGATCAAGGCCCTAGTAGATCTGGTGTCTGGTGAGGGAACACTTCCTGGCTTGCAGATGGACCTTTTCTGATTGTATCTCACATGGTGAAAATAGAGGAGAAGAAAGCTCTTCTTTCTCCTCCTATAACAGCACTAATCTCATTTATGACTTAATCACCTGCCAAAAGTCCCTCCTCCCAATCCTATCACATTGGGGGTTAGAATCTTAACATATGAATTTAGGGGAACACAACACTCAGTCCATAACAATGGTTGTGACTATTAGGTTTACTAGTCTCTGGTGTCTCACCACCTCTTGTTTCCCATACTCACACTACTCACACCTACCTTCATCAACACCCTATCATTACAACCAACTTTGGAGATACTGGTGCATCCTGTTTATTGCCAGGATCCTTATAAACCATGTAACTGTCTTTTCCTCAATAAGCCTAAGAAACACTAGGAATTGGCCTCCTGATGAGGATCTCAGAGTCTGATCAGTAGTAATCACAATGGGAGCCAACACCCGCTGAGTGCCTTTCATGTCTCCATGTACTATGCCAAGCACTGTACGTGAAGAACCATGGGAAGTGAAGACTGAACAGGTTTCTCAAAATAATAGGCTGCAAGGGGACAGAAACCACTTAAAGGCCAAAGCTTATTTAATTCCAAAGAAAGTGATTCTTTAAGTAGTAATATTAAATATTACTTCTATTAATAGTGAATATTAATAAAATATTATTAAATGATCCTTTGAGGGAACTGGATAAATGTGGACAAAGAGACTATTTTAGCAAAAGCTCTTTTTCACTTAATACTTGCTATAGATATCTTTACCATTAATTGTCATGGGCTTAAAAGATTTAATATCCATCTCTCCTCCTCTGCTTGCTTCTCCCTGAGGGATCCACAGGCACACATAAATATATCCCCACACCACCCTTGTGACCACAGCACAGCAGAATCTTGGTTCTTGTCTCTGGGGGGCTGGGGAAGAAAGAAGAATCTCCAGGCTCCCAGGAAGAAATCTCAGGGCTGCTTTGGGTTTTGATCCTCTTAAGATTTGTTTTTGTTGCTGATGTGTTTGTTTTTGAGCTTCCTGTCTCTGGGGTTCTCTCTGTTCTAACAGGTAAATTGATTTAGAATGTATGCATTCTGCTAGAAGAAAGAGAGAATGAAAGAAGTTAGGACAGGCTGGGATGGGGGGCATTATGAGAGGGGGCTGGTGTGACTGTCATGCATGGCATTTGTTCTTTCTTCTACCAAAAATATCCAAATTGCAAGTTCTGGTAGGTTTCTGGGTAGCGTTGGTGTTAGTGATGAATATGCGTATGTTTGTGTGAGTATGTGTATATTTTTCTAACACTCTTGATTCCTGGAAGTCAACTAGAATTAGGTTTTAAGGCTTTTCCTATTAGTCTTTGGGGAAAATGAACACATAGCTTGTCATCTATCACAGATGCCATGCTTTCCCATTGGGGATATGTGTACTCCTGATGATACACTGAGTTTACCAAGAATAAGCAAAGTCAAGATAAACATGCAGCATCTTTACTAGAAGAATGTGAGAGGAAATTATGTTCAAATTAAAATGAAATAAATCATGAATGAGAATGCAGAATTCACATGACTTTTCAAAATCAGATGGGAGACATTAAATGTTGCTATCTCAATGATCCTGGATTCCCAGGAGAGATAACAATAATAGCTCACATTTATCAAGGAAGCATTTAGCATGTGCCAGACTTTATCTAATATAATCATAACACCAGCACTATTATCTACCTATTATGATTTTCATTGTACAGATGAGGAGACTGACACTCAGAGAAATTAGATAAATTGCCCAAGATCAGACAGCTAGTAAGTGGTGAAGTGCTGACTTGATATGTACTAAATACTAAATTGCCTCCCTGTATGTGCAACATTTACTTTAGTTTAAGTTTTAATTATGTAGCTCTATGTGCTCATTAATTTCAAAAAATGAAACCCTACAAAATTATAAAAAGTAAGAAAAAATATTTCCCATCTTCCTCAACTTTTCTATTTTGTTCCTACTTTCTTTTTGTATATGATCCTGGCAGTATTGTCTCTGGACCTCAACCAAATCTTCAAGCCTAGGCTCTTTGTTTGTTTGTTTGTTTTTAAAGATTTTATTTATTTAGAGAGCGAGGAAGGGAGGGAGAAAGTGAGGGACAGAAAAATCGATTAGACCAGGAATCTTGGACTGGAAATCAAACCAGTGGCCTTTTGGTTCACAGACTTGCACTGGATCCACTGAGCCATACCAGTGAGGGCCAAAGCCTAGACACTTAATTGCTATGTTGTACTGTTGAAAAAGTTGAGAAGCACATACATAAATTTTGCCAAAAGAACAATCTGTCCAATATTTAATTTAGACCCCACATAAGTCATATTCTTACTGTGCATATGTCCAATCCCTTAGTCAGAGTACAATTCATTAAAAGTTAGAAATATAATATGTACTCTCAAATACATAATGGGTATAAGTCAAGGATTCCTCTAACTCAGTAACAGGGTACACAACAGGATGACAAAAATTGGTTCAAAACAGGTATATTTAGTAACTTAAAAAATGCTGGAACAGATTTCAAATTTGATATAAAACTGATTAATTTTCTTTGGGGCAATAAAACCATACCCAAGGAATTATCTTTTCTTATGGGCAAACACTATTTGAATCTCTAGGGAACAAGAACAAGTTTCAGTTTTTTAGTCTGCTCTCAGTTGACATTAGTAGAGTCTGAGCTCTAATTTATGGTAAAATTTAAGGCAAAGTTACTTTTTCTTAGGATAGCTGTCTAATCAAACTCGCAGTAAAGGCAGTGTTCTTTATCTGCGTTGTTTGACACGGTACCCGCCTGCCTCGTGTAGCCACTGAACACTTAGAATGTCGTAAGACTGACTGAAGAACTGACTTTCTAACTTTATGTAATTTTAATTCAGATTTAGCTTTAAATAGCCATACGTGGCTAGTGGTTACTAAAATGGACAGCATCAAATGACCCTCAGGTGGGCTATTTAGAACAGTTAATATGACTTTGAAAGGACTCACGGTAATCTTTTTGCCTTATTCCTGAGTTTTGAGGCATTTTTCTTAACACCATTTGTCTCCTTTACACGTCCCTCCATCAATCTTTATTTTTCTTTCTTTGCCGTGAGGAGCGGGAAGGGAACAAACTGTTTACCCGCTGATGGCTGCTGTCTAGCGCTCCAATCAGACTAACGCCCCTTGGAGGACTGAGGACGCAGTCCCGGGGCACTGCAGTGGGGATGGATGTACTTGCAGCTGTGGGACTGAGGGAACTGACATGTTCTCCCGCAGAGCCAGGGAGTAAATGGCACGAGAAAAAACCTTGAAAATGGTTCTCATTCCCTTGCTCCATCGCAGACAACCCAGAACAAACTGTTCTAAAATGTTAAACTTTAATGTTCAATGGTTGGGAAATGCCTTTGGTAAGGAGATTCTACGATAAACAGGTCACTAAGACACTGGTTATCAATAAAGTTCCCAAAGAGATATCTCCTAAAGAAAATGCGCCCATATAACCTTAAAAAAAAATCTCTATGATAAGGTGTTATACGAGAGATTCTTGCTAATTTATTTTGGAAGAGCTATTTATGAAATGACTGCGATTTTGAGAGAGAGAGAGAGAGAGAGAGAACACGAGTGCGTGACCCTCCAGTGGTCCCAGATATACCTTACTAAGAAGAAGATAGGTAAGTTTATTGTGCCTCAGAAAAATGCACTCCTTATGCATTTCATGCTGTATCATGCCATTTTCACCTCTTAAATTAAATGCACTTCATTGCTAACTCCTAAGGACTTTATCCATAGATGGAGTTAATCCCTCCTTCAATGCTCCCCTTTAGGTAGTCTGACTTGTTTTGTAGTGGAACGGGCCTGCCAATTGCCTGGAGTTCTGTCCTGGATTTGCCAGAAGCCAGTCTCTGAAGGGGGCTTAAGGCATTAGAATTCAGAGTTTGGAATCACTTTGCCAACTCTGTACACTAATATAACTCCATGCTTTCTTCATTCTTTCCATCTTTCTTATTCCCTGAGTAACTGAAGTCTTTACTGGAAGGTGAAGTAAACTTTGTTGTAAATCAGAAGATGATCCAGAAAAGGAAGGTTAAATTGCTCTCAAATATTCTTGAACTTTCATTCTTTTAATTATTTTTAAAGAATCTTTTATTTTAAAAAGGCTTATAGAAATATATAAACCAGGATATCCATTTTTTAAGCTAACTGAAGGCTAATTAGAAATGGGCTTATCATCTCATAGCTGCTGTTTGAAAGCTTTCTAAAGTGTGTGTTCACCTTCCCACCTTATTAATTAAAGTAAAAATAATGAATCACATATTTCTTTTAATATTTTATACTCTGCCATGCCTGTAACTCACCATTTTCCACGTGAGTTTTCATCATAATTTACCTTTTTGGAAAATGGAGATAGAGTTGAACATTCTTTCAGTGGTTTGAGTACATCCCCTTTATCACATTACGGGAAAGTTTTGAAATCAACTTTGTGTTATTATTTCATTTTCTTTTTCTATAAATCTAAGGTTTATTGATGACTTATTATGAGTCAGCCAGTATATCTCCTTTAATGTTCACAACATCGAGTTAGTAGTAATTTTCTCCTTAGTAAAGATGAAGTAACTGAAGCTTAGAAAAGTTAAGTGACTTACTTGTGGTTATTCAACTAGTAAGTATTAAAAACATGACTAAAGTTATATGTGTGTTTAGCTGCACAGACTTGCTCACAACCCACAAAAGTCTTGACTTCCATTCCTGGCTCTGAATGTTACAGACTAAGTAGTTGTTTTGGCCTCTCTAGGCATCTATATTTGTATTTGCAAAATGAGGGTACTAATATCATCCTTCAAAGAATGGAGTACTGAGACTTGTAAGAAATGTTAACTATATTTTTTATTATTTTTATATGTCCATTAGTTAGTGACTTCTCTAGTGAATTGGATTCTATATCTTATGCTTAGAATACAGGGGGGAATTTTTACTACCTACTGTAGAGAAGAAATTCATATCAGATGTCTTGGCTTTGTATGGACTTGATCCAATGTGACCTAGTTATTAAATTACTACACAGCGTTCAATTGAAGGTGGCCTGATTAATCAAATGACCAATCATAACCTCTAGAACTGACCCCAGTTTCTACTTTTTTGTTTTACAAACTGTACATTCAGTAATCTAAGTAATTTTCTCATTTGTCTATGAGGCTGTTTATTATATTGTTTGCTATTGTTTGTTTTGTTTGTTTAAGTAGGCTAAATAGGACATTAGTATGCCTTTGAAAGGGCTCACAGTAATCTTTCTGCCCTACATCAAGTTTTGTGTAAATTTTTTTCTGAACACCTTTGCCTCTCTTACATTATTATCTCTATCCAAGCTATTGGGATAGTCTTCCTAATTTTGAAATAGAATTTTTTTGTTACTTGGGCTTTTCTTTTCTGACACAGAGCCAAAAAAGATCAGAATGGACTTACTGGAGATTGATTCTGTATTGGCCTTCTGCTCTTTGGAAACAAATAAATGCACCATCCAGTAGAGAGATGCCTGAAGAAATCACCTTGGCCACTAAAAGTAGCCTTGCCAGGGCAACATGTTTTTGGAGAGCATTTAAATTCAACATTTCAAGGGATGTTTCCACACAGTATTGCTATTTAACTTTACTTCCTTTTATTAAAAACAATCCCTTTCCAATTCAAACAATGGCTTCTTTAAGGAAAAGTATAGAGAAAGAGATCGTCACTTGGAGCTGAATTTCCAGGCAGCTTTGCTGAATGTTTGTGCTGTTTAATTTTTAAATCTCTCTCAAATGAAATTCCATGGAGACATCAGAAGTCATCATCTAAGAGGCAAATCAGTCAAACACACCCACAGACATTACCAGAGAATATGATCCTTACCACATGCATTCCCCCAGTGAGCCACTTTTGAAGCTACGGTGATACAATCTGCCCTATCAAATAACTTACAATTGGCTAGAGGATAATGAAAGTTGCTACCTATATAAACACTGGTAAAAACAAAAAAAGGAGATGCCTGGGACTGGTTGCTTTGAGGGAAACCATTGCTAGCCAAGTTATATTCTTTACTCTCAATCAATTTGGCTCTTTCTGCTTCTTTAAAGTACTTTTCAGCAAGTAAAACAAGAGGCTCAAGAAAGTCACAACACTAGTTACACACTGAAGGCAAGAATAAAAACTCTATTTCGTTCTTATTTTCAAACACCTGACCACAATGTCTCAGACATGTTGATGATAAATGAAGAGGAACAATAATTAAACACAAAAATTATTTTAAACAAAAGAAATAATTAGCTTGGACTCCACACCAGGAGGAGGTTAAATCAAATATATGGTCAAGGAAGCATTTATCCCATAAATCCTATTTGTCACCATCATAAATTTGGTATGAAAAAATCCCATCATGTGTTTAGGACACAATGATACAGCCAAGTGAAGATAAACAAACCACCCATCTGTTTTCATTTAAAAACATATGCAACTTTCCATATTAAGTACTGTAATTCTGTTTAGAATGTAACCAACATATGTCTCTTAAGGAAAAGAAATTCGGGGAAAAAATTAAGCCCTTTAAGATAACAACACAATGTGTGAAGAAGATAAACCATCAGAAATTTGATGAAGCTGATGTTTTTTTCCTGGAAGGGGAAGGCTATCTTGGTTGTTCTTGGAGATTATAAAACCAAGATCTATTTCTATCATGTTTCTTACTGCTGATCCTTGGAGGTTAGGGGAGAAGATTAATCTTATGCTAGAACTTTCTTTTTAATTTGATTGATTCAGAAAAGCTGCATTGAATTGAAGGCTGTTAGCTAAAGAATTTACAACAAACTTCTTGGCCCCTACGATGCCCATGACTGGTGGACCTTAAGGATTTCTTTCAATATTTCTCCTCCTCTCAGCTCTGCATCCACATCAGAACTCTTTGTACCATGGAGAAACAATATAAATAAATCATGTAATAAAAATGACCTTTCCCAAATCATGTTTTGACGAGATGTTTTTTACAGCTGCTTCTTTGCTCTAACTGCAGATGCCAGCAGTAGTGGAACTTTTACAAGTCCTACTATAAGTTTGACATCCAGTTGAATTCAGTTCTAGAGAAGTTAAATTCAGCATGCTGCTTTGTTACATTTCTGACATATCCTCAGCCTCAGAGTTTGCTTCCAGGGAGGACAAAATTGTTTAGGAGAAAGTTTTTGAAAAGGAATACCAGAAGGATTATTTCCTTATTTCTTTTATTTGTTTATTTACTTGGTCAAGATAGTTGATTTTATTGTCCTGGGAATTGTTGACTACAGTGACATTTAAGTAAGAAAAAGGCCTTAAAAATGACATATAAGTCCTCCTTTTCAGCTGTGCTTTTCCTCATAAATGACATGGGTCTGCATGCTTCAGTAGGCAGGCAAGACATGGTTACTCAGGGGTTCATTTTCTACCGGTGGCAGTGTTTTATGTAATATCTGAAAGACCATATTATTTGTCAACACAGTCTAATCTACATGTCAAACAACATTTCCAGTCTGTTTCCAGAATATGGTGTACCCATGTTAACTACCAGAAAGGTCAGAATTCACAGAAACAAATAAGGACCAAAAGGGATTGGTTAGGTTGTAAAGGATGAGAGGTGCAAATCTAGACAGTACTTTGCCACTGTTTTTTCTTTTTTTTAACTATTAATCTTCTCACTAAGTTTTACTGAGCTATTTATGACACTGGGAGCAAAGGAAGAAGTCCAAATTTCTTGTAAACTATACATTCTCTCTCCACCCAACCACCCCCCGCTCAGCAGTTCTAGAATATTCTGGTTCTTTTGCTCTCCCAGTCAGTCACATCAAGTCCTTTTGGAATAAGGTGGATAATGAAGTCATGATTAAAAAACAAGTAACACTCACTTCCTTAAGGTGATCAATCCAGGAATCATGGATTGGAAATCAGGAGTGCCCTTCTCCTTTGCCAGTTCTTTTCAATTCTCCCCCTCTTCTTTCTCCTTAATTCCTCTCCTCTATGTGCTTCTAATATTTCTAACTCTCCCTAACTCTTCTCTTTACCCTTCTTCTATGTCTCTTTCCCTTCAACCCTCAGCCTCAGCTGGGAACTAGTTTATGCATTTTCTAGTTTAGAAATTGGATCTGCTTTTCTTCTCAGGATCCCATAGTAGACCTGGCCCAAGCAGGCTCAGTGGATGAGCCGATGCACCCCCAATCTTTCTATTCTCACCCTTGCTTGTGTGCTCATAATCACTAAGCTACAGTTGTTACTTTCCTTGGCTAGTTCTACCATGAATTCTTGCAAACTCTATGAAAAAATTAGCACAGGTGAAACAGTCTTATACGATAAAAAGCAGGTTGACCACATCTAATAGTGAAAAACCTCTCCGTAAAATCAGAAAAATAACTTTGATTTTGTTTTTCAAGCCAACTTCTTATAAATATCCACCTATCTATTGTTTTTGCCTTCAAATTCAGTTATTCCTAGGATTTAAGTGATGGTAAAAATAGTAAAAAATAAATAAAAAGATCATAAATAAAAACCCTCAGTGACAACTATTGAATCTCATATAATAGATAAAAATTTTATTTAATAAAAATGCTTGCTTCTCATTAAAGGAGAATGATCTGTTGGTTAAATTCCAAGTTGAAATTTGCCAATACTCAACCATTTTCAAGGTACACAAATGGAAATTTCATGTGGTACAATATAATAGATAAGATTGTGGTTTAGGCTAGATATGTCTTCAGAGTTTTTCAAGTCCTGGAGAGCCCACAGGACTTGAACCCTGGCTCCTATGTTAAGTTCATGAAGACTCCTAGAAGTTGGAGCCTTTTTCCCTTATATTGTGGTGATGTGCAGTTCTCATGAATGTGACAATTTTAGGTTAACAACTTAACTCAAGTCTACTGAGTATCTGAATTGCAATAGAAGAATCTAAATTTTAACCTACAGATATACAACTCTGGCAGCTCTACTTTAAGATATTATTGTGAAAACAGAGATGGCATTTCACAGGGTCATATATTGTTGAAACTGAAGTCAACCTTATGTATTATTTTTAACAAGTCCTTTATTCTAAAACTGAGAGAACTGAAATCTAAGTACACTGGGAGCATCAAGACCAGCCCTTCACATGGTGGCTGATTGTGCAAGGTTCTTACCTCTACACTCTCCTTTACTCATTTCTATTCTACACCCTCCTGCCTGCTTTCTAGTCCTTTCCTGTCCTTAACTTCAACTCCCAAACCTCACCTCTGTCCAAAAGAGGGAGTGGATGGAAGGGGGAAAGATAGGAAAAATGTCACCAACCTTTTCTCAATCTATGATTAATATTTCCCATTTCTAAATGGTAAACCAAACACTTGCTACAACCTTCTGCACCAACCTCAAATCTTTCAGGAACATTAGAAAATGCATTTAAAATGAATTTGTACATAGCTCTGCCTCCAAAACTAGAAAGGAACTCTTAGTGAGTCTAAACTTGTGAGACATCTCTGGAAGGTAGACGTTAGTTAAAATCAGATCTAGGAGTAAAACCAAAGCCCTATATGTGCCTGGGGAAGTCCATTTACACTCCACCAAATTCCAAATTTCATCTCTCCCTCTCCACCCTCAGCTGAATCTGTACCCCTGTTTCTCCCTCCATGAAGCCTTTTTACTGGCTTGTCCTACATCGTTTTTCTCATTATCACCCTGCTGAAGGAGTTTTGAAGAATTGTTCCCCCTAATCACTTCTCCATAAGAATTTAATACCACAAGTGTAGAGTATATCTGTTTATGTACTGAATGTACATCTGTGCTTTATACATAAAAAGAGCAGGAACTTTTTGTACCTCAAGAACCAATTTTGCCCCCTTGGAGGTGATGTTGCCACCATTGAGAACGTATGCCTTATACCCCAGAATAATATGGCTTCTTTTAAGATGCTGTTGGTTTTTTTTTGGGGGGGGGGGCTCTGACGTCTTCCAAATCATGCAGTAGAAATGACCAATATGTGTACATCTCTGAGCTGTCAACTCTGGATGGACAGACAGTTAACAACATTTGTGAGCCGAATCTTTTTCTTTAAGTGGTTTAGGGGAAAGATTCACAGGGGGATAAAACCAAGCACCAAAATATGGTTTAGATACTTTCATTCATTGTTTTATTTCTCCTTCTCATATCCCTAGGACATGCTTTGCAAAAATGACAGCCTCTAAGGAGTTCACAGAATGTAGGTAACAGCACAGAAGAAATTCACTGTGATGGTTTCTAAGCCTCTAAGATGGCACTCTTGGTATCCATGCCCTTATGAAATGTCTCTCCTTGACTGTGGGACAGACTTACTGACTCACTTCTAAGACACAGAATTTGGCAGAGTGATGAGATGTTACTTCCCAAATTAGGCTATAAAAAGACCAGTTTCCATCTTTGATTAATTTCAGTCCTCCCCACCCGCCAACCCCACCTGTGTGCTTCTACCTTAGTCATACCTTAGGTTACTGTCCCCTCGCTGATTACTTGATTGCTGCCTTTTAAGAGACTCTGAGCCACAGCCACCCAACTAAACTATGTACTTTAGATTCCTGACATACAGAAAATGCGAGGTAATATGTATTTGTTGATTTAGGCCCCTAGGCTTTGGGATAATACATTATGAGGAATAGATACCTAATATTCATGTTTTTTCTTTTCCTTCCTTCAAGATTACTCATTATCATTTGTTGGTTAGTCCACCTGTTTTATATCAGATGGCTATTTTTTCTAGACAGACATTGGAGGTAGGACCAAATGCTTTACCAAGACAAAAGTGAACACCAACTTATCAAATTAGAATTTAGTTTCCCATGTATTGATATGAAAAGTGATCAATTTGACTGGTTCAAATAGAGAAGCAAATATACTCAGTTGTCTTTTTTAGGTTTTTTGTTTTTTTGTTTGACTATATAAAAAGACATAATGAATTCCACTCCCAACAGTTCAAAATTTAAAATTACTTAACTACAGTCTGGGGAGTTCATTATCGCAAAGATATATATAGTACAGATATATAAATAGTACATTATATATATATGTGTGTGTGAGTGTGTGTGTATGTGTGTGTGCACTGTATAATAAGAAATAAGATTTCAAGGGAAATGTTTACCAGCTTACAAAAATTACTTTTTTCCAAAATTGTATTAGCACCTTGACCTATATTTAACTAGCCCTCATCTGTTCATCAGAATAGACCCAATGAGAATTCTACATGATTCTATTTTTGCCCAGTCCATATCATTTTATATTTTCCACACTCGTTTGATTTATTCTTTCATCCATCAGATATCAAAGATATTAAGACTTTTCTTCTTTTCACTCATACTTTAATTGACATTTTATGAATTCAGAATTATCTCTCCTTTCAGTAACTCTAAATTAGTGAGTTCTTTCTTTGAGGCATTTTTAATATCTTTTTTTATCTTGGGCCTGGTGGTATTGGACTGATTTGATTGATTTGTTAAGGACTCGCTTATTTTTTTTAAGTGGCTAGTCGGAAATTTTTTCTCACAAATAAAAAATCAGAAAAATAAAATTTTAGAGATTTTGATGGATTGGCTCATTTTAAGAAGAAAATAGTTGTGTAGCAAAAGTGTGAAAAGATGTCTCATTTGTAATCTGATTTAATGAGTCAATATGGCAAAAGTACTCAGATAATAAAAGATGAAAACTACTATGTCCCACCCACATTGTCCAGATGCAGTGAGCAGACCTAAAGATGTGAGAACAATGATCTCCTTCACCATAGAAGGGCAGGTGACCAAATGTTATGGAGTTTTGCAGACCCAAGTCTGTAACCTGGCTGTACCTCATACTAGCATGTTACCCCAATCCTTTCATATTCAGTTTTCTCATCTTCGGAGTGGAAAGAAATAACAGCCTCTTCATACTATTGTTATGAAGTTTAAATAAAATTAATGAAGTAATGCTTAATTCTTAACCTGGAGCCTCATTCATTGTAAATGTATAATAAATGGCCAGGTTATTATGTGAATGTTGAACCTGAACTTTATTTCTGATAGAGAGATGACCTACCAGGTATCAATTATTGAAACAAAGAAATTGAAGAAATGAACTATATTTTGTTTCTACTCTCTTCAATGTATTAGTTTTAAATCTTATAAAATTTATCTTCTAATGGGTCAAAATTCGATTTATATTGACTGATCTAATGACAATTTTATATTCAGAAAGTTATATTCACCTTAATCCAATAAGCCATGAAAAATCTCAAAGATTAAAATAAACTGATGGTCTTTCATGTATACCCATTAAAACATTTATTTTGGCTTTTTCAAGAAAAAATAGACACAAGCTTCCCACATATTCATTTAATTATCTTTCCACTCTTCTAACATGGTAGTCTGAACCTGGTACATTGGAAGATCCAGTTGTCTAAATGTGCCTACTTAGATATTTGAGGTTTAGACTTCAATTACTTTACTGACAGTTATCCATTAATTTGTTTTAATCATTTTCATGAAAATTGATCTGAAAGTTTTACTTAATTTTTATAGAGAAAATTAAAAACCTTCCTCATTAATTCATTGCATCATTGTTCCATACATTCTCAAGGCCATTCTGAAAAAATTCAGGCAATGAGCCTGAAAGATGTTTTACTATGTTTAGAGTTTTATTTGTTTGTTTTTTAAGAGTTTTCAAGTCCCCAGGCTTTGTGGTCTGAACAACTCAATCAAATCTGTCCTTATCTTCAGCCTTCCAGTTATCTAAACATGGAAGCCCAATTCATGAATAGAACATTGGAACAGCAAGCAGAAATCTTTGTTTCCAGACTTTTAGATGCCACCTCAGCTAATCTAAATATCACTCGTTAACTGCAGATCTGAGCATTGCAGTCCTAAAACCTATCGAATGTGCTTTTATTATCTGCCGAATGCTTTACCTATAGTATTCAACTCTCACAAAACCCTATGAAAGTATGTTCTACTTTGCACTCTTTTACCAATGAGGAAAATTAAGCTCAAAGAATTGAAAGCAACTTACCCAAGTTCCCACCCAGTCTACAAAGCCCAGGCTTAGTCTAGAGCAGAGGTTCTCAACCAGGAATGATTTTACTTCTCCTTCCCACAGCACATTTGATACTATTTGGAGATATTTTAATTGAAATAACTGGTGGAGGGTGCTTCTGGAGAAAATAAATGATGTAAAAAGTAGTCAAAAGATATTTGTCTATATATATTCCTGAGAATGAATACTCCCAATTTCCGATATTTTTCCTGGATCTGGGAGAACATTGATTCAGAAGCATTTTCCAAAGAGTATTTCCCCCCTTTTTCCTTGAATTGAGGATCCAGGCATTGAGACTTCTGGAGATGAGGCCCCTAGGGAGAGAATTATGTAAGCAATTACATGAGAAATACAAGGCCAGGCCCATGATCCAAGCACCCATTAGTTCCTGAGGATTTCTCTTCTGACAAGGGCAAGAGAGGATGTATTAGTTGTCAATGATGCTCTTGCTCCCCAAAGTCCCTATTTGAGTCCCCATATATATAGTTGCTAAGAACCTCTTCCCTTCTACAAACATTTAGAATGAGCTTACTATGCACATTGGGATGTGAGTCAAGCCAAGTTATGAAAAACACCAAGGTGATACAATTTAGGCTTATGAGGTTCAATTCCCATTTTGGACATTTACTGGTAACTTTGGACAAGTTAGATATCGTCCCTAAGGCTGTCATTCCTTACCTGTAATTGGGTGTAATTATACTGTTGTGATAAACTTTAAATGAAATATCCTTGGTAAAGTATTTAGTACTGTGTCTGGCACAAACAAAGCACTTGGTAAACATTAACCATACATGGTTGTTTTAAAACATGGCTCCAAATACTTTGACATTCCTCAAAGGTGGAGTTATGTCACCTCCTCTTGAATCTGGATGTGCCTGTGACTGCTTCAACCCATATGCTATGGTGGAGGGAACACTGCCAAAGCTGGGTCAAAAAGACATCAGCCTCCAGTTCTTCACTGGAACCCTGACCCACCTTGGAAGAAGTCCTGCTTACCAGAGGCCACCATGCTGAGGAGGGCTTGTGAGATGCTCTGGCCATAGTCCCATCTAAATCCAGCCTTTTAGTCATCCCCACCAAGCTGGGAGACCATCCCTCTTGGAAATGGATGCTCCAACCCAGGTGTTTATTGCCCCAGATGTTCAGATCACCTATAGCTGAGGCCCCAGACATTCTTAAACAGGCTCATTCCATCTGTGCCTTGTCTGAATTCCTGACTCACAGACTTCGCAATCATAATAGAGAGGTTGTTTCTTCAAGCCACTAAGTTTTGTGATAATTTGCTATCCAGCAATAGGTTATGGAGAACCATATTCAGCATTCATTTCAGTTATTAAAAATAATTGTAATAATTAACAACATTAATCCAAGTTAAATAATAATTAATAATTATTTTCAATAATTGAGTAGATAGTTATCATTCTTGCCACTTTGTATTCATTCACTATTCTGGTAACAGCACTCTGCAGGAAGCCTAAAACTACTATATCTTTTCTCATACATTATGAATTTCTGTGAACTCCTTGAGGGGAGGCCCTTCCTTATTAACCTTTGTTTCCCCAGGGCCTGCCATTGAACAGAAAAGACAATACCTAGTCAAGGTTTAGAGCACTGGCTCTGGTTACAGACTACCTGTGTTTGAAGCCTGGCTCAGACACCTACCAGAGGAGTGTCTTGAAATGCTTGTGTCTCATGCTCAAAGTGGGCTTCATGGGTCCTGTCTCACTCATAACGTTCCTTACAATTCAATGATAAAAGGTTTGAAGGAATAGGAAGCATTTGGAGAAGCACTGGATACATACTAAGCCTTCAATTAATTACTATTTATTGATTACCAAATCTTACTTACTGGTTTGACTCAAGACAGATGGATAGACCTGCTATTTCATTTTTCTGGTTCTATTTGCTGTTTTCCCTCCTAAATATCTTGTTGGCTTTGCATTTGTTTGTTTAGCCCAGGGTCTACCAGTAAGTCCCAAATCTAGCTGTATACTCTAGACTCATCTCAGGCAACTGCCTAGAAACTCTGCAGCTGTGAGACCAGGGAACCTGCAGCTTTAACAAGTTTTCTAGGAGATTCCAAGGATGTGAACTGTAAACTCAGTCAGCGTTTGGGAACACTGACCTAGGATTTCTGTCCAATTTAAATTTTCTAACTCAATTTTTCAAGGGAGCATCTCATACATACAATTTTCTCTTCAAGCAGCAAATTGAAGTCTGTTTAAAACAAACATCCAAATGCCATTCCAATCTCTTTTCTCAGGGTGCCCTTTTCTCACCTCCTCTTGTCCCCTTCACTGGCAAGTTAGCATCTGACCTCATCCTGTCCATCAAAAGAGGTGACAATTTGCAGTCAAAGGGTGAGTAGCTGATGGTTTCTTTCAGAGGAGTTTAATTGCAAATAAGGTGATAAAGAAAGTTGTTCTCTGGAAGAACCACTCTCTTTGGCATATTTTGTGCTTTTTCTACCAGAGGGGGTAAAACTGAGGCTTATTCATAAGGGAATGAATAAGTGGTCTAAGAATCACTTGGGAGAGTCAGAAGGTAATCTTCTTTGCATGCAGGGAATTCTTTTCCTGGTTTCATTTTTGTTTATAAATGCCACAGCATGTACTGTATTCCTAAAACACTGCTCCTGAAGAGAGAAGACCTATAATTCTGGCAGAATGATATTACCCAATCACCTTAATTCAGTATAAATTTTAGAATGAAGGAAGATAGCAGAAAACCAATCCTTAAACACACCTGTGAGATGCTTTGAATAGTGTTTCATGAATGAATTGCCCTTCCTCTCTCTCCCCAGTGATGCTATCACAGCTTCACTGGCACTAACACAGCTGTTCACAGCTGTGCACAAGATGCTAGCAAGAGCACAATGTCAACCATTTATACTCGTGTAGTGTGGCTTAATTTATTTCCTTTGAGGATGGAGTCAGATATTGTGTTCTAGCAAGAATCCAATCAGTGGATCTAAAACATATTCAGAGGTCAGAATTAAAGGATGACATGAGTTTCTCTGTATGATTATCCTCTTGGCTATCTGCCCCTGCCCCTCAAAACATATCCAGTTGAGAAATGATCTTACAGTGAGTTTGTTTTTAATAGACCTTGAAAATCAAGTGAGCTCAGGTGGAACAAATGTTCTCATTATTTGAGGGAGAACCATAGCCACACTCCATTTCTCAGCTGGGTCATTTGATGCCAGAATACTCTTCACAAGCTAATTCAATGCAATGTGACAAAAGAAATTTATTGAGCACCTACTGCATGTCAAACAAATGTACAAGCCCCCCCCCCCCCCCAAAAAAAAGCATAAGAAGCTTTCATTTCATTAGAATGTTAGGTTTCATGTCTTGCTCCTGAATGCCTTTAACATGCCTGGACCAGTTTAGATGTTCAATAAATGTTGAACAAATGAATAAATAATGCACTCAGTAAACCAGTCTCATAAGCCAACCTAGATAGATTCATGGTAGCTGCCCAGAGGGCTATCCCAAGAGAATTTTGAGGCTATATCCAAGCTCAGTGGGAAATGTGAGCTGATTGATTAACAATGTCTGTCAAGGGCAGGAGGGGAGAAAGCAAGTATGCCATATTTTCATCCTTCTGAGGCTACACATAAGTGATATAGCTGCTCAAACCCTCCCTTATCCCCTCCCAAACCTCTTTCCCCTCAATTTCTAAAATAAGTTGAGTGGCTGTCAGGGTCTAATTGAAAATATAAATCTTTTGCATTCACGATCCCCCATCTCTTTCGAATCCACCTTCCCCTGCTCAGGAGAGGAGCTGATAGATTCTGGTTTGAGTGAATCAGAAAGACCAATGAAGGAAATTTCATCTCACTGCCACTGTGGCTCTGCCTGGTGGGTACAAGCTGAAAGACAAGGTAAACTGAAAAGTTTAAAAAAACTGAGAGGTATAGGATTTACATTCTCTTGATTTAATTTGTACACACAAGGTTTACCTAATTCTTAGGGTATGAAAATATAACTGATTAGTATGCTTGATTAAGGTGGTTTTTCTGGTTGAGTGAGGAGCAGACCTTTTCTCTTATTGGCTTCACACATCAGAATTAAAAATATTGTCCTTTGCATCTTGTTAAATAGAAACACATTAAAACAAAAATTTTAATCTCACTGTCAGTTAACTAAGCTGCCCTGTTTCAGTTTGCTCTTATCAAAACCAGAGGAGTAAGTTTTGACACTACTTACTAGGGGAAGATGTTGCAAAACAACGTACTGTCAGTACATGTAGGCAGCTAGAACACACACCTGGACTTTTGATATATACTAATCAACCTGACCCTGGCCAGGGCTCCCAGAGGATATGCTGATGGACCTAGCCCAATATGTTAACTAACCCGGTGGTGGTGGTGGTGGTGGTGGTGGTGGTGGTGGTGGTGGGTCAATGAGATGCAAATGACCTACTGAATATGTTGATAAGCAAACTCACCGGCACCTAAATGTGTGGTTGACAAGCATAAAAAAGGCACCTGCAAAAGTGCAGATGGAACTCCTATGGACCCACGTGGAGGACCAGGAATCCCCATTCCCCATTCCCCTTGCTCCTATGGGCCCTTGAGTCGGTCTGGGGGTTGCCTCTCCCCTCCACACCCTGCCCCCTTTTCCCTCAATAAACCCGTTGCCTGCTCCCGCAGTGGTCTCCAGGTGATTTCTCAGGGCAAGGCTTCCCTGACACATAGATTTTAAATGTTATCTTGAAATTCATAAAGGAACCATTCAAATTGACCTGGGAGCTCTAGAGGACTACCTGCCTTCCCATTAATTTGGCAGGGAAGTTTCATTAACAACCAATCATTACTAAAGCCAGGTAAATTTGCTTATCTTCTGGCAAGCAGGTCCAAAGATTTGACAACAAAACACAGCCACCTTTTTTCTTTACACACTTCATTTGCTTTGCGTTTGTAAAAACAAGTTGTAATGAATTGCTTTATAAATGGGAAAAAATCATATAGATATAAGTAAAATGCATGTAGACATTAAAAAAATAAACACAGTGTTTTAAAAATGATATCTTTCTTTGAGACTAGAAGAAAATGAACCAAAATATTCAAAAGTGGATGTCTTTGCATGGAATTACAAACCATTTTATTCTTAAAAGCTAAGCAAGAAAAATGAGGAAAAATGAAAGTAAAAATAAATAATTATGTTGATATTCAAATTGTATAATAAGTTATTCCTATAGAATTAAAGTTGCATAATATTTAAGATTCCCACTTTTTCTGTTTCCTTCTGGAAATTTTGTTAGAGAAGTAAACAAGGGTAGGAGGAAAATCAGCTTCAAATATGTCTAAATTAATAAGCTTATATTTTGAGGGGATTTTTTACTCAGAAACAAAAGGTGAAGATTCCTATAATGGGACAGAGATGACTCTGAGAAGTATAGTAAGGAGTAAATCAAACCTGGTCTTCTGAATCTATCTTTTTGGAAACTTTACAACTAAATGAATATATAACAATTATATAATTGATTTTCTAATAATTTTGTATAATTCATTAGATGCAGTAGTAGATATTGGGAAATGTATAAAATGTATAAAAATTCATTCAAAAATTGCCACTTACTTTTTAAAAATATCACTAAATAAGAAAGTTGCTAGTAGCCTAGACCAATGGAAGTATGTAATTCCTTAGCTACAGACTGGAAACAATAAAAACAGGAACCTATAGAAATAGAGCAAACTTAAAATAAACTAAATTTTGCACAAAGCTTCAGTCTCGAAATCTAATTAGTGCCTCCTGGAGATGAATTTTTCAATTAGAAATTGACTTCCATGCCAGCAGCATGAGAATGAATTTGTAAAATGTGTTTCTACCCACCTTTTTTTGCCTGAGAGTTCCAGTCACAAAGAAATGCACCAAGAAAATAAACATCTATGACAAATGAGAGAATCCTCCAACATGACCATTGAGGAAAAGGACATAATTTGGGTTCTAAAACCTTTGAAGGGAGTTTTAAAGACCTCAGCAGACACCGAGAGGTTTAATTTTGATTCATTTACATTGGATGACTATTGTTGGGTTGGTTGTTGTCATTTTTTATTTGACAATCTAAGAAAAGAAAGATGAGTGCCCTTGACTAAAGAGTCGGATACTGCAGGTTTTAAAAATTCTTGTGGCACACTGGTTGAAATTGCTGCTCTAGGTATTGGTCTGGCTCCAGGATTACCATAGAGGGTGATCAAATACCATTGTTGATATGGCAGGATAGTACACTGCAGTCCTGTTTTGGGTCCTCCTTGAGTTTTTCCTACTTTATCCAAAAAAACATAGGCAGACCTCTGTGTCCTTTTGTTTCAGAGGATGTGGATGGAAATGAGAAAGTGGAATTCACCTCAAGAGAGTCCTCATTGCCTGGCTTTTGTTTTCAAAATCTGCTTATTGATTGTGCCAGTTATTTCTGGACCTCCATTGCATGTAACTGAACCTAATCCTAACTGACATGGAAATTACTTCCAACCCAATGAGTGGTAATTCAGAGTAAAATTTAATTTGATTTTAGTGTAATAATGTATTGTTATTTGTGCACACTAGAGTTTGGAATATAATTTCTATTCCCCTCTATTAAGTTTGGAAGAATTTACAATTATCCTGGGGATGTTCTCAGTGCTTCTAAAATCATTGGTGTGTGTATGATTCATCCAAAGGGCTTGTTAAAATAAAGATCACTGGAACCTACCCCAGAATTTCTAATGTAGGAGGTCTGGGGTGGGACCAAGAACTGCATTTCTAACAAGTTCCCAAGTGATGCTAATACTTCTGGTCTTAGACTATCCTTTTGAGAACCCCTGTTTTTGTTTAATTCTCAAACTATCTAATGTAAAGGACAAGTTTTGTTTTATTTTGTTTTGTTTTAGTATTTCATCTATCCTGAACTAACACCTTTGTAAAATACTATACAAATAAATTACTACAAAAATGAAATAATAAAAATATATTCAAGTTAAACCCCAATTTAAAAATTATTATTTGGATTCAACATGTGCAGAGACATAATATTATTCTGTAAATTACTATAGAAGTTTCCCAATGCTGACTATCAACGTCTATACTTACTTTTGTGGATTGGTCATAGAAAGGTAACAGACAGGCCTGATCCATGTCCCACTATGGTGCTCTGAGCTTCACTAAGTAGGTCTGGGGTCTTTGGATGGTTCCTGTCTGAAAAATTCCTGCAGTAGAATCCAAACGCCCAAAACCTAAGCCAGGATCTCCTCCAGCCTCTATCAGATGGAAAAGGGGAAATGGTGATTTGTTTTAGAGATGGTTCAATCGTATAGAGTGCGTCCTAGCATTGCTCACAGTAAAGCATTATAAAGGAGTTTCTGCCGGCAAACTTAAAAAAAAGTTGACAGTAATCAATTGTCATCATATCTCCCTTCCCTACTATGGGGTCTGTCTCCTTTTTTTTTTTAATTTTATTTTTATTGTTTTTCTATTACAATTGCCCACTTTTCCTGCATTGCTACCCCCTGCCCAGTCCACCCCTTCCCCAACAGTCAATCCCCACCCTGTTGTCTGTGTCCATGGGTTATTTATACTAGTAGGGAGTAAGTCATCCCCTACTTACTCCCTTCTCTCCCTCCCCACCTCCCCCCTGATAACTGTTAGTCTGTTCCTTGTTTAGTTTTGTTCATTTGTTTGTGTTGTTCATTAGTTTCCTGTATCAGTTGATATCATGGTATTTTTCTTTCATTGCTTGGCTTATTTCACTAAGCATAATTCTCTCCAGTGCGATCCATGTTGTTGCAAATGGTAGAAGTTCCTTCTTTCTTTCTGCTGCTTAGTATTGCATTGTGTAAATGTACCACCATTTTTTAATCCACTCATCTACAAATGGGCACTTAGGCTGTTTCCAGCACTTGGCTATTGTAAACAGTGCTGCTATGAACATAGGGGTGCATAAGTTCTTTTGAATTGGTGTTTCAGGATTCTTTGGGTATAATCCTAGCTGGTTCAAAAAGCAGTTCCATTTTTATTTTTTGAGGAAATGCCATACTGTTTTCCATAGTGGCTGCACCAGTCTGTATTCCCATCAACAGTGCACTAGGGTTCCCATTTTTCCACATCCTTGACAGCACTTGTTGTTTGTTGATTTGTTGATGATGGCCATTCTAACTGTGTAAATTGGTATCTCATTGTGATTTTTATTTGCATCTCTCTGATGGCTAGTGATGTTGTTCATTCTTTCATATGCCTATGGACCCTCTGTATATCCTCCTTGGAGAAATGTTTGTTCAGGTCCTTTGCCCATTTTTTAATTGGGCTGTCTATCTCCGTTGTGTTGAGACATGTAAGTTCATTATATATTTTGGAGATCAATCTGTTGTCTGAGCTATCATTGGCAAATATGTTTTCCCATGTGATTGGTTCCCTTTTCATCTTGCTGATGTTTTCTTTTGCTGAGCAGAAGCTCTTTAGTTTGATGTAATCCCATTTGTTTATTTTTTTCCTTTATTTCCCCTGCCTTAGGAGATATATCGGTGAAAATATTGCTACATGGGATAGCTGAAATTTTCCTGCCTATATTTTCCTCTAGAACTTTTATAGTGTTATGACTTACATTTAAGTCTTTGATCCATCTTGAGTTTATTCTGGTGTGTGGTGTAAGTTGGTGGTCTAGTTTCATTTTTTTTGCACTCCCCTGTTGAGTTCTCCCAGAGCCATTTGTTGAAGAGGCTCTTTTCACTCCATTTTATGTTCCTTCCCCCTTTGTCAAATACTAGGTGAACATACAGACCTGGGTTTATTTCATGCTCTCTACTCAGTTCCATTAATCTATATGTCTGTTCTTATGCCAGTACCAGGCTGTTTTGATTACAGTAGCCTTGTAGTATAGTTTGATGTCAGGTATTGTGATTCCTCTTACTGTGTTCTTCGGTCTCAAGATTGCTGTGGCTATTCGAGGTCGTTTATGGTTACATATAAATTTTTGAACTATTTGTCTAGGTCTGTGAAATACATCACTGGTATTTTAATAGGAATTGCACTGAATCTATAAATTGCATTGGGTAGTACGGACATTTTAATGATGTTGATTCTTTCCATCCATTAACATGGTATATGCTTCCATTTATTTGTATCTGTCTTAATTTCTTTCTTCAGTGTTATGTAGTTTTCCGAGTATAAGTCTTTTATCTCTTTGGTTAAATTTACTCCTAGTACTTTATTTTTCTTGTTGCTATAGTAAATGGAATTTTTTTAAAGTTTCTATCTCTGATATTTTATTGTTCCTGTACAGAAATGTCTTCGATTTCTGAATATTGACTTTGTACCCTGCTATTTTGCCAAATTCACTTATTAGGTTGAGTAGTTTTTTTTATGGAGTCTATAGGGTTTTCTATGTACACTATCATGTCATCTGCAAATAATGACAGTTTTACTTCTTCTTTTTCAATCTGGATGCCTTTTATTTCTTTTTCTTGTCTGACTCGTGTGGCTAGACCTTCCAAGAGTATGTTGAATATGAGTGTAGAGAGTGGACATCCTTGTCTTGTTCCTGATCTCAGGGGGAATGCTTTCAGTTTTTGTCCATTGAATATGATGTTGGCTTTGGGTTTCTTGTATAGCCCTTTATTATTTGAGGTATGCTCCCTCTATTCTCATTTTGCTGAGTGTTTTCATCATAAATGGATGTTGTACTTTATCAAATGCGTTTAGAGCATCTATTGATATGATCATGTGGTTTTTGTCTTTCATTTTGTTTATGTGGTGTATTACATTCATTGACTTGCAAATATTAAACCATCCTTGCATCCCTGGAATGAATCCCACCTGATAGTGGTGTATGATCTTTTTAATGTGTTGCTGGATCTGGTTTGCCAATATTTTGTTGAGGATTTTACCATCTATGTTCATCAGTGATATTGCCTGTAGTTGTCTTTCTTTGTTGTGTCTTGACCTGGTTTTGGAATTAGGGTAATACTGGCTTCATAGAAAGAGTTTGGGAGACTTCTCTCTTCTTGGATTTTTTGGAATAGTTTGAGAAGGGTAGGCATTAGTTCTTCCATCAATGTTTTGTAAAATTCATCTGTGAAGCCATCAGGTCCAGGTCTTTTGTGTGCTGGAAGTTTTTTGATTACTGTTTCAATTTCACTCTTTGTTATCAGTCTGTTCAGTCTTTCTGCTTCTTCTTGATTTAGTTTTGGAAGATTATATGTTTCTAGAAATTTGTCCATTTCATCTACATTGTCAAATTTCTTGCCATATAGTTGTTTGTAGGAATTTTTTACAATCCTTTGTATTTCTGTGATATCAGTTGTGATCTCTCCTCTTTCATTTCTGATTTTGTTTATTTGGGGCCTCTCTCTTTTTTTTCTTGATGAGCCTGGCTAAAGACTTGTCAATTTTCTTTCTCTTTTCAAAGGACCAGCTCCTACTTTTGATGATCTTTTGAATTGTTTGTTTGGTCTCTCTGTCATTTAATTCTGCTCTGATCTTGATGATTTCCTTCCTTTTACTCACTCTGGGCTTTGTTTGTTGTTGTTGTTCTAGTTCTTGTAGCTGTAGGGTTAGATTTTTTATTTGAGATTCTTCTATCCTTTTTAGCTAGGCCTGTATTGTTCTGAACATTCCTCTCAAGACTGCTTCTGCTCTGTCCCATCAGTTTAGGGCTGTTGTGTGCTCATTATGATTTGTTTTCAGAAACTTCTTGATTTCTTCCTTGATGTCATTGTTAACCCATTTATTATTTAATATCATGTTATTCATTCTCCATGAGTTTGAATGTCTCTGAGTTTTTTCCTTGAGGTTGATTTCTAGTTTCAAGGCATTGTGATTTGAAAAGATGCTTGATATAATTTCAATTTTCTTGAATTTGTTGAGGCTTGTTTTATGTCCTACTATGTGGTTTACCTTTGAAAATGACCCATGTGCATTTGAAAAGAATGTATATTTTGCTTCTTTGGGGTGAAAATTTCTATATACATATCAATTAAGCCCATTTGACCTAAAGTGTTGTTCAATGCCTCAATGTCCTTGGTGTTCCTTTGCTTCGAGGATCTGTCTGTTGTTGACAATGGGGTGTTAAAGGCCCCTATTATGAGTGTGTTGCTGTTGATACCCTTCTTGTAGTTTTCCAAGATTTTCCTTATATATTTGGGTGCACCTATGTTGGGTGCATATATGTTTATCAGGGTTATATCTTCTTGATGGATTGTTCCCTTAAGTATTATAAAATGTCCTTTTTGTCTTTTTTTATTACCTTAGCTGTGAAATCTGTTTTGTCTGTTATAAATTCTGCTACCCCAGCTTTTTTTTCCATGTCCATTTGCTTGGAATACTTTTTTTCCATCACTTCACTTTCAGTCTATGTCAATATTTGTTTTGAGGTATGTCTCTTGTAGACAGCATATATGTGGAACATGTTTTCATATCCATTCCACTACCCTATGTCTTTTGATTGGAGCGTTTAATCCATTTACATTTAAGGTTATTGTTGACAGGTATTTATTCATTTCCCTTTGTACCTGTGTTCCTCTCCCTCTCTCTTTTTCTTCTTTCTCTTACAGCGTTCCCTTTAGCATCTCTTGCAATGCTGGTTTGGTAGAGATGTATTCTTTTAGTCTTCTTTTGTCTGGGAAATTCCTTATTTCACCTTCCATTTTGAAAGAGAGCCTTGCTTGGTATAGTAGTCTTGGTTGTAGGCCCTTGTTTTTCATCGCTTGAAATATTTTTGCCACTCCCTCCTGGCTTGTAGTGTTTCTATTGACAAATCAGTTGATAGTCTTATCAGAGCTCCCTTGTGTGTTATTTGCTGTTTTTCTCTTGCTGCCTTTAGGATTCTCTCTTTGTCTTTGAAAGTTGCCATTTTAATTATGATGTGACTTGGAGTGGGCCTTTTGGGGTTCATCTTCATTGGGACCCTCTGTGCTTCCGGGCCTTGCATGACTTTTTCTCTCATCAAGTTAGGAATATTTTCCGTCATTAATTTTTCAATCAGGTTTTCTATCCCATGCTCTTCTTCTCCTTCTTTTATCCCTATGATATGGATATTGTTTCATTTCATGTTGTCCTGTGGTTCTCTTAAACACTCTTCATTCTTTTTCAGTCTTTTTTCATTTTGTTGCATTGTTTGGGAATTTTTTTCTACATTGTCCTCTAACTCATTGATCCAATCCTCTGCTTAATTCAGCCTACTTTTGATTGATTCTACTCTGTTCTTCAGTTCAAAAATTTTATTCTTCTTTTTCCTGGTTCTTATTGCCAGTTTCTATGTCCTATTTTATGCTGGTGTAGTTCTCAGTAAGTTTCTTGTAGCTTCCCTGGAGTTCTTTGTAGTTTCCCTGAAACTCTTTGAAGATCCCTTGGAGTTTGTTGTAGTTTTCTTTGAGTTTGTCTAGTTCCTTCAGCTTCCTCATTACTATTGTTTTGAATTCCATGTCTGATAGTTTGCTTGCTTCTATTTCATCTATACCTCCTTCTGGGAATTCCTTTTTCTTTTTGGTGGGGTGTTGTTTCTGTTTGGTGGAGTGTTATTCTGCCTCCATATTTTGGGCACTGGTCTTGTTTCTGCTTCTTATATTGATCTGCTTTTATTTTTTGCCTTTGTCGTGTGACCTTCTTGTATACAGTTGTTGAACTGCTGCCTCCAGCTGACACCACTTGGAGGGGAGCAGTCTGCTTAAGTGATTTCTCCTGTAGCACTGCGGATGATTCTGTACTGGGACCTAGTCTGCTGCTCTCCCAGCTCTTTCTCGAGAGCCAGGGCCCAAAACTTATTACAAAGTGCCTCTAGTTCACTTCACTCTCCTTTGGCCTCAGCCAGGGGTGAGTGCACTCCCTTGCGCAGGCCAGCGGTGGGTTGAGCCCTTGCGCACTGGAGCTGGTGGGTCCAAGGCAGACTGGTTGCTCGCCTGTTCCGGTGGAGGGGGAGGCCTCTTGGTGCCCGCAGGCAGGTTTCTTGTACACCCATTGGGGTGAGCCGGGGGCACCTGGGCGTGCCAGCTGGCGAGTTGATTTCGCGCCTAGGTGGGCAGACTGGGGCACTGCCATGTGCATGCTCCATGACCCAGGGGGAGGGTTGGGGAGTGGGTGAGTGTGCTTCTGTGCCTGCGTTCCTCAAGAATCTCATCCCACCCCTGGCCTCTCCTCCCCTCTCTGCAGAAAACAAGAGAAAAAGAAAAAGGAAAAACACATTCATACACACAAAACAGTGCGCTGTTTGTTGCCTCTCAGAGCCAGATGCCACCTGGCCCACTCCTGGCTCTGTCCACTGGCAGTGCCCACTGGCAGAGCCTCGCTCTCCTTCTGACTCCTCTCTAGGGAAACCTGGGGTCACTAAAAAATCTTTGCACACTGCCAGCTACAGCTTGGGGAGCCAAGCCAGTCAGAAATCCCATCTCGTCCCTTTCTTCTCCACTATCCTCACCAGACAGATCGCTCCCAGATGGTCTTCTCTGATCCAGCAGTGCCAATACTCAACTACTGCCAGTATCCAGATGTTAACTAAGATGTTCTGTCAATGATTAGCCTAAACTACAGACAAGTCTTGAGAGCAAGCAAGTGCAGCCTCCCCTCACTCCTCCACCATTTTCTCTCCTGTCTCCTTTTAAAAACACTATCAATAACTGACAACATATTTTGAGCACTTACTATGTACCAGAAACAATGATAAATTGTTTGTAATTAATGTACATGCTTTACACATGTCATGTCATTTAAATTCTCAATCACCCCACGAAGTAGGTGATGTCATTATCCCCATTTTCAAAGGAGAAAAAAAAAAATAAGGCCCAGCAAAGTGAAATAGCTTACATGAGCTCATACAGTGGGAAGTGACACTTAAATCAGGTTCATGTTTTTAAGCAGCAGGCTTACTCTTCATTTCACTCAAGATTCTTACCTGCAGAATAAGCTGTGAGCTTAGTGCACAGCAACTTAGAGAAGGCCCCAGGAGACCCAGACTTAAATTCTGACTGCCTCTAACTAGCCAAGGGCATAGGAGAAGTTCTGTTCCCCTTTGGACATCGTTGGGTTGTCATCCATAATTTTCTCAAAAAACTAATTTTCCTTGGGGGTTATGAGACTATTACAGAAAATAGGTTTGGGGTCAAATACATTTAGGAATGACTGAAGAGGATATCACCCTCTTTGAGATTCACATTTCTGGCATATTAAAGGCTCTGGGGGCCCTAGGGTGAAGTGGTCTTGATTTTGTTTAACTTAGCATTTTCCAAAAGTCATGGAACACAAACCCATATTCATATTACTAATATCTTAAATAACAGTGGATATTAATGGAATAGAGTTCTGGAAACAATAATGTAAAGTTTTTCCAGTTCCAAAATTCTGTGAGTCTATGACTGGTATTTTTATTGATATAAAATAGAAAAAAATTGCCAATAATAATAAGACTAATAATAATAGCTAAGCCTTATAGCTATTATTAGCTATCTGCTGGGTGGATTCGAAACCCAGATACTGTTTTTTTAAACCTTTATAACCAACCTATTAGGATAAATGTAGACATTATTATCCCTGCTTTACAACTAAAGAGACTAAGGCCCTAAAAAGAATAATTCTATGTCTCTCAAACTGAATAATTTCTTAGACTTAGGTTTTTTATATGCCCTAAGGAAAGAATTCAGAAATGAAATAAAGACAAGCCCATTTATATTTTTACGTTTTGTCTTGTATGCTTCATTTGCATATCAAAGCACTATAATGTGACTATAATTGGCACTGTTTAATGTCTGACTTTCTTTGACTCTCTCTCTCTTTAGCATAGTTCACAGTCATTACCTCTTGATCAAGTTACAGACAAAAGCAGTCTTCAAATTAGGCCTATTAAGATTTGTTTTTAATGAGGAGATGATTCCTCTAACAACACAAGCCAGATTTGGCTGGGTCTGATTACACAATCATGCCATTTGCCGAAAAGAGGGGAAAAAAGCAGATTTTTTGCCTCTTCTTTGAATGATTTTAGCCAGCCTTGATTAACTTGATGCTAGTTAAAAGCATATAGCAAATGTAATATTTGGGACTTCTGATTGATGAAGCAATCACATGGCCTGTGCTCAGTGGGAGAGTTTCTATTTCAAGGATTTGCAGTTCTTAGAAGGGAAATGCTCAGATTCAAAGTATTGGAAATCACAAGAGGAAAGATAAATCCTTTCTTTATACAAATCTGAGCTGTCTTGCTTTCACTGAATTCACCTGCCAGACCCTTTTGTCTTTCAGGAATAAATACCCTGTGATACTTGAGTAAAACAATTTGATATTTAACTCGACTGTTTTGGGATCATTTTGCATGCTTTCTATTTATGTTTTAGTTATATTAAATAATACAAAAACAACCTTTTTCACATTTACTTTCTAAAATGTTTTTCCACCAAAACCATTTATAAATACATTTATATCCTTTGCATACTCATTTTTGTAAGTCTGAGGTTAAGAAATCTTTAGTTGTACTTCATTAAATACCTCAAGCAATCATTTCTTTATATCCTACCTAATGCATCTATTGATTTGAAACTCTTTTATAATGATATATAACAGGAGAATGAACTTGAGTCATCGTATGACTCGCAGACTCAGTATTTCCCAATATTGGTCCAAAGCCTCTTTCATCTCTCATTGTAGCACTACCATGAAGAGATGTGATAAGACTCCTTAAAGATTTTATGTTGCTGAACAACTTTAAATTGTTAGAGCTGTTTGCCCAAAATTGAATTTATCCTGAATGTCAAGGAATAGCTCTTAAAAACAGGCAGAATATTTTAGCAAGAACAAAACTCACTATTACATGTGACTCAACAGGTAGAACTGGGGCTGGTCAAATAATCTGTTTGTCCTGTATTGACATAGCAGAAACCATTTGGGGCTGAGTGAATGAAACATGGGAAATGAAATGGCCAAAATCAAGAGGCCAATGTCACTCGACCTTCAATACTATCAACCCCCATGCCAGACTAACAAGTGCTTAGAGACACACTCTCACACATACAACTCAGGGTAGTCACTTTGCACAAAGCAAGTGTTCATTAATATCATCTCCTTTCAGTTCTATAAATACACACATTTCTTTCCCAGTTAAGGTCCTTTTCATACACTATCCTGGATTTCCAGAATGTTTTTTACCCAAACGTTTATATTTGTCATTTCTATTCTCTTCCTTTCTAGCTCAAATAAACCATTAGAGTAGCTTTTCCTGAGCACATTCTCTAAAGCAAATCTACCTAAAACCTATTATTCTCCATATCCTCTCCTTATTTACCTTCAAATGTAACATTTATTTGATTTGCTGCTTTATTATTTTTAAGCCTGTATTCTGTATTATAGTGTGTGTTCTTTGAAAAGAGACACAAATATCTATTTTGTCCACTCCTGTATCTCCTACCCATAGAGAATATGATAAAATTGATATTTTATGTTTTGTTTGCTCAGAATGTAACTTCTTACTGATAGCTCATTGTTCACTGTGAGTTTCACTTTCTAATATAAATTTCCTTCACTGGAGGGAAAAGTTTAGTTTTATGTGTACCCCAGTTCCTTCATCCTCTGACCCCCATACATTTTCAATGTGATTTTACCTATTGCCTCTCAATGAGTGTTGTAGGTAAAGACACTGGAGAAGTCTCTCCTTTGAGACTTCACTTAATATTTCTCCCAGATGAACTTACTGCCTCACAAAAGAACTCTTTGTCTTTTGAACTTAACCAGCTCTTTGTTTAGGCTGGTATCCAGCACCACAGGAGTAAAATGTCAATGCTCTCTATTTAATCAATGTTTTATTCTTGGCTTGGATTTCAGTAGAGGAGATGAAACAGCAATTCAAATGTCATCGTAGATGTATTTTTGTCCCTTTTAATCCCTTGTCTATGTTATGTGAATCTCAATAATTTATAATTTATTTTCAATCTGTACAAATCCCTTGGAGAAATGTGCTATTCGTTTTCTACAAGACACAACAGCTGTGCTGACACTACATCAAATCAAAATTATCCCTCACCCAACTGAAGAGGTCATTTTAATACATTCAACTTTTTTTTTTTTTTTTTTTTTGTCAAAATTTCCAGACTTTTTTGTTTGTAGAGCAGTGGTTCCCAAAGTTTATTGTATGGAACACAAATCTCTAGTGATATTTTGTCACCTGCTTCCAAAATAAAATGGTTTTGTAGAGCCAAAAATTTGAGGCCTGCTTCAAAATCATCTGTTTAATTTTTAGCAGCTTCTCAGTTTATTTGACTATAGCAGTGGTTCATATACTGTGCTCCCCAGTCCACCTTGGAACTTGTCAGAAATGCTAATCTTTGGACTCCATCCCAGACCTATTGAACCCAAAGGAGCAAAGGCGAGGCCTAGCAACCTGTATTTTCTCAATCCCTCCAAGTGAATTTTAAGTACAGTATGTTTTTTTGAGAACCACTTGACCTGGAAGCTTTGTATTGGAACCACCTTCTAACATCTTGAGGGAACTGTATTCAAATCACCTGGAAAACTATTTAGCAGTTCAGCCCAAATTTCTCACCAATTCACAAGTCTCATTGATATTGCAGGTCTGTAGGGTATACTTGGAGTAGAAAGACCATAAGACACTTCTAAACAAAGCTAGAGCACATATGGCTGACATGCACAGGGAAGAATATTTGGATAGGCTCTTAAAATAAAGATCATGGATAAAATGTTTCCTATTGCTCATCTAAGCAGCCTTCCTCCTGCCATCCATGGACCTTGTTGGAAGATGGGTTGGATAATATCAGCAGGATGTACTTTACCTGGCCACCTACCTACCACAGTTCAAAGACAGACAATGGCAAAGGAAGAAGTGAATTCTAGAGCATGGAAATTTTTCTTCCACTTACAGGTAAAAAATTAATAGCTATGTGGTCCTGGATAGTTTACATAACTTTTGTGAGACTCAGTTTCCTCACCAGTCATTTGGAAATATTAATAGCACCTGTTTACTATTTGTAATGAAAGTTAAGTATGACATTATTGTAAAACAAGGGTCCGCAACCTCTGGGCCATGGACTGGTACCGGTCCAAGTCTGTTAGGAGCCAGGCCACATAGCAGGAGGTGGGCTGTAATGTAATGGGCTTAAATCATCCCACCCCCACCGCCCCATATTGGTCTCCTTCATTGGAAAATTGTCTTCCATAAAAAATGTGCCTGGTGTCAAAAAGGTTGGGGACCACTGCTATAAACTACTTGTTCCATGGCACATAGTAAGTACTCAATAAATGATGATGATGATGATGATGGTGATAGTGATGATGATGATGATCCCATATTAAACTAAAACATCCTGAACTCTGCCTCATAATTCAATGGAAAATAGAATGTGGAATAAGAGGCCAAGTCATCTTATTTTCTTTCCACAACTGGGGACTGCAAATGTACATTTTCATCTTGATTCTCTTCCTATAGCTTCAGATGTCAAAATCACCTACCTAGACGCCTACCAGATTATTAAATGTGATGGTAGTGAGTAGCAGAATCACGACCCATCTTTATTCTTTTAGTATAACCAGCATAAAAATAATCCTGTATTAGGGCTTAAACCCTTCCATTATCTCAGAACATTCCAAGGAAGATTTACTACTTGTCTGGGCTCCAGGCCTTCTGTTGGGTGGATCTAGGCAATGGGTAAGGCAACAACATGGCAAGAGGTTACATAGATCTAAACCAGAAAGGCCAGAGAAGCACCGGTGGAAGAACTGAGTCAGTGGGTACTAATGCATGGGCAGGAAGAGGAGAAAGAAAAAACAGCAAGGGCTGGAATTTGGGGTTGAATTGGAGACAGAAGAAGAGAGACTGTGAAAAAGCAATTGCTGTAACAAGAGAAACTAGCCCTGGCTGCTGTGGCTCAGTGGATTGAACGTTGGCCTACGAGCCAAGTGTCGCTGGCTTGATTCCCAGTCAGGGCACATAACTAGGTTGCACATCAGGTCCCCAGTTGGGGTCGCAAGTGAGAGGCAACTACACAGTGATGTTTCTCTCCCTCTCTTTCTCCTTTCCCCCTCTCTAAAAATAAACAAATAAACAAATAAATAAATAAATTATTTTAAAAACAAAAAGAGAAACTAATAAATGGTTGAAGAGAGATTTAAAGAAATTTCAGGGGTCACAGAATGTACTTTCTATTCCCATATCTCTTAGGGAGATTTTGGTAGAGAACTAAATTTATTTTCATTGATTTTTGGATGTCATACTAGTTATTTTGTTGACTTTGACAACATGTTGAGACTGACCTGAGGTAATTTGGTATTATTGAAATAACATATGTCTCCATGTTTTATAAGTATTTATTACATTTATAATCAGACAGAATAATACCCTACTCTCTCGTCCTTCTCTCTCTCTTTCTCTCTTTCTCTCTCTCTCTCTCTTTCTTTTCCTGTCTCTCTCCTAATAAAGGAACTATTCCCTTAAATTTTAAAGATTTAGACTTATCTAAATTTGTGATTCACAATTAGGAGCAATTTCAACCCCTAAGGGACATTTGGCAAGGTCTGGAGACAATTTGGGTTATCAGAATAGTGGGTGTGTTACTAGCATCTACTGGCTAAATGTCAGGGATACTGCTAAACATTTTACAATCGCAGGTTGGTCCCATCCCCTATAACAAAGAATTATCAAGTCCAAATGTTAGTAGTGCCAAGGTTGAAAAACTCTGGTCTAAATTATTAGAAAATTTCCTTCCTTAATTCCCACTTCCAGTGTGTGATTTAGATAATGCCTCTGATTATAATTTACACATATCAATAATTGTAATTCTAAGAGAAAAACATTCTATATATCAGGTAAGAAACATTAATTATTCTTAGGGAACTTCCTTCTATCTCATCATCCATCACAGTAAATAACCTTAATAAGCTACCAATTTTCTCTGGAGATTTCTATTATAATAATAAACTCACTTAACCAATAAATAAAATACCCAATTCTGCAACATCAATTACTTTTGAAGTTTTCTTGCCAGGAATAAAATGTACAGCGACTTTTAGGTGATTTGCATGATCAATATTTTCATGAAACCACCATCTTGGAGGAGCTATTGCCAGCACTTGAAGTGATAGTGAGGCCAAATGGAAGGGGCCTTGTCTGGTCCTCCTAAGTTCAGTTCTAGGTCCACCTGTGCTGTCAGTGAGCTCATGTTCTTGAGCAATTCATGTCACTTATCTGAAGCTCAACTGCCTCATCTGCAAAATTAGTAGGAATTGAATTAAGTATAGTCTAAGGTCTCTTCTGGTTCACTCTAAACTCTGAGAGCCTTTTCCTCCCTGAGAAATAATGGCTTTCAGTTGACCTTTGAAAGACTATTAAATAGAGTTCAGGTCAGCCTCAAGCTCGAGGAAGTATTTGAGCTATTTCTAAAAAAATAAGGAAAGAAAGGAGGAGGGTAGGGCACATTGCCACTGTTAAAGTGAATATATCTAAATGGAAATGTGGCATTATCCCCTAATGAGACAAATTTGGATACAAATAAAATCTGAAAGAAATAGACTTTGAAAAATATTAAAAAGTAGATTCCCACAGAAAACAATGAATCAAAACTAAATAACATCTGTTGGACTACTTCTTTTTTTTTAAGTCAAGTCAACACCATATTAAACTGTGGCTGGTACTTATTCAGTCCTCTTATTCACCAGCCACTCCCTCTTCCAACAACAAGTAAAAAAAAATATTTTAAACAACATAAAAACAATTTGCATTGACTTCATTGTAACAGAATGTAAAACAAAACACATCTTTGAAGCTGGCAGCACAGATGGCAGGTCCCAGCTCTCCCATGACAGATTCTAGGCAAAGAAGTGACTGAACCACAGGAAGCTGAGGAGACCACAAATATCTAACACCACAGAAATGGCCCAAAACTGCCACTGAGAAACATGAAATCATTAAACCGATGTATCTTTCTGAAGCAGCCCATTTCTGGGCCTTCTGTGGGAAGCCCTTCTTTAAATTTGTCTGTAGATGGTAACTTATCAGCAATAGGACATGCTCTCTCCAGCCCTATGTTTTAGTGGGAGGGATGGATTTGTGCTGCTTTGTTGATGTCTAACACCTGGTCCCCATGGTGACTTGTAGCAGACATTTGTAAGAAAGCTTCCTGAAGTGTGGAATAATTTGAACAAACTTTTTTGACGTCAACACATAGTTAGAAATATATTTTATATCATTACCTAGTAAAAATGTGTGCACACCACACGCACACATGCACACACACAAAGTACTAAATTTTCTCTAATATCACTTGTTTTGGGGTCTATACACCAATCCCTTCTGTCCACATCACCAGATCATTGTTCCTACCCCACTCTCTGATTGCCTCATTTGTCTAGATGATGCCTACTTTCCACTGAGGCTGAGAAGCCTGCCCCTCTACACTGGATTCTATGACTTCAGTCCCTTTAAAACAGTAACACAAGCTACATAGATAGATCATAAAAAGTGAGTAAACTCTGCAAAAACTGAATTTTGGATCCCTTGATGTATCTCAGAGCATCACAGAATTTTTAAGCAAAAAGACATCATAAAAATTATTAAGAGCCATGGTTGCCAATTTATGCTTCTTGTATATCGATAAAAGCTATTATACAATCTGTGTCTAAGTACTGTGGTTCAGTATCATAAAAATCCTGGGTGAAATCTGTCCACTTATTTGTAATATGACTGAATAATCAAATAAAATTATCAACTTTTTTTATCTGACTGTGATTAGAAAAAAATAGGAAAATCATTGAATATATCTTTAGTAAGTGCTGTTGGCTTTTTAAATCCTCACCCAAGGATATGTTTATTGATTTTAGAGCGAGAGGAAGGAAGAGAGAGAGAAGGAAGTGAGAGAGAAACATTGATCAGTTACCTCCGGTAGGAATCGCAATAGGGGATTGAACCTGCAACCTTTTTGGTGTCTGGAACAATGCTCCAACTAACTGAGGCACTGTGCTAGGGCTGCTGTTCGCTTTTTAAAAAAAAGTTTCTCAAATTGTGGGACCTACTTTTCAAGGGTTCTTGGTGGTTTAAACATTTTTTGAGAGTCATTGGTTTAGCCCAATCCCTTAAATTTCACAAATCTAGAAACTAAGGTCCAGAAAATTGGCAGGTGATCTTCCAAAGCCCATATGGTATAAAGGGCACAACTAGAATGAATTATCATAGCCTAAAACATAAAATTCCCCTGCAAAGGCACAGGTAATTTATCTTGTCAATATGTTATGAAGATAATGCATGACCCAGAATACCTGTCAACAGTCAAGTATAACAATATAGCAAACATGGATCAAGACATACTGGACTCAAAACTGTGCAAGATTCATAAAAAAATATAGAGCTTAATTCAATGCAATCCTTGACTTTAAGACCTTAGATTTAATAGCATCTGCTTTCATTCTTTTATTTAATTTACAAAACAGTTCTATGGGGGTAAAGGCAACATTATTCCTACTTTGTAGATGAGAAAGTCCTATTGCTTATAATTATCAAACAATAATTCTGAGCCTGATGTCTCCATCACTGCTATACATTACACAGGTACATTGAGAATTCAGAGAAAGAAAAGGTTGATTTCTGGTTAGGAGATTTGTGTAAGCTGTCTTAGAGAATCTGGGATTTGAAGCATGTGATGGATTTCAACAGAAAGAGGCTCAAAGAAAAGACTGTCTAAGGCAGAGAAAACCAAAGGGCAAAAGAAGAAAAGTGAAAAGAAAATTCTAGTCTTAGTACCTGGAGAATATAGCTGGAGTCGGACTATAGAGGGCCTTGAATGCCATTGCAGGAAGCCTGTGATTCCCAAGGGGTATTCCACAGAGCAGTTTCTGTGGGATATTAACAGGTGTTAAAAACAGTGTTGTATGGCCTAATAGGTTTGGAAAAATACTGATTAAAAATGTTCGATGGGTTCTTTACTGCAGGACTGTTCAGAGCCTTGAATGAACTAGTGTGCAATATGAATATCCAAGAAAAGGATAAAATTTATAGCATTTCCTAGATTTATTTGATCACAGAATAGCCATTGTATTATTATTTTTAATAAAACAGCTGACAGGCTAGTGTTCCATTGATCATACTTTGAGAAACAATGCCATTTTTGGTGGAAAATATTAACAACAGAGCTGAACTTAGGTAAATTGACCTGACAACAGTGGCAAAGGTTTTCTAAGATGGAGTTGAGAATGGAGACTAGAAGACCAGTTAGAAAGCCATGGTTAGGGGCTTGGCTAGGGCTCATGATTAACTAAAGGTGAATCCTGGAAGTGGGATTAAAAATCTACAAATCAATGTGCACTATAAAAACAAATAAACAAACCATTTTGAAAACAATTGAGAAATATTGAACACAGACTGGGTTTTAGATGGTACTTATGGTTAATTTTATATGTTAATAGCATTGTGGTTAGTACTTTAAAACAATCTTCCCATGTTAGAAACATATTGAAGTATTTATGGGTGATATGATTTACTTTAAAAGAATGCAGGTTTTTTAAAAAATGGGTTAGATGAAATAAGAATAGCAAGATGTTGATAAGGTTGATGAGTTATATTATTTTCTTGGCTTTTGTGTATGATTGCATAATGCCATAATAGAAAGTTTAAAGTGAAATCAATGTGGGAGAAATTGGAAAGAAACATTCTTCTTACATTGGGTTTCCAGGGGAATTGGCTCCTAGGTAAAGACTTGTATGCAGTGCTCTGAGATTAAACCCTGGAGACTGCTAGAAGTAAAACTGGCTCAAGGAGATACTAAATTGCATTGCATTCACAAGGAAAGACTCATGAGCTCCAAGTTGGGATGGTCCCAAAGGTCACTTGATGTCGGGGGACTAGGCCTTTATAGATGTCTCTCTGTCCTCCACCCACACACCATAGTGAACAGTCAGTGGATTTTGAGCTGTCTCTAGAGAACAGATATAACCTAGGACAATTCCTAGAGAGGAAGTCCTGTAGACAAGACGACAAACTCTCAGCAGTAGAGGTAACAAGAACCTTGGTGCAAAAGGGGGAATCTGGGCAGCATATCATGACACCCATCACACTCTCCATTTCATCATCGTTAAACACTTACAACAATGACATTTTTTCTTCTATTTATATGCAGCGGATAATTGTGTTTGTGTGTTGTTTAGTTGGGTATTATAAAAACGTGACATATTTGAATAAAGAAGGCATGTGTTGACAAGAAATAGATCCATTGCTTTAAATTCATTTTGCAAGTGGTTTTCATTGAAATAGCAGGAAACTAATGTCCTTTTAAAACTTTATTAAAATCATCTGTATATGCTCAACATAATAAAAGCAGAGTACACAGCAACTGGACTTCCTGTAGCTTTAGATATGGAGCAAAAAGAGGCTTAAGTAATCTCCTACATTTAAAATTGTGTAGAAAAGATATGTTACTGAAGTAAGAAAATATGTCTTTTATGAAATAGATTCACAAATTGTATCCCTGCTCCACTTTTCTTGGTGTGATTTTTGTGGGTCTTCTGGCATTCTGTTCTACTTGGCCTCTTTATTCTCTGTGTTTAAACACATCAGTGCTATTTTATTGGGACTGCTGCTTTGTCTTGTTCAGTCTAAGACATTTCACCTTTCTAATTTAAAAAGGTCATTTCTGAAGTGAACCTTTACCGAGAGCTGTATCATCTGAGCTTAAGAGTCATTTGGATTTTCTCTTCCAAAGAAGCAAGTTGAGACTTCATTATAATTGGATTTCATTAAAATGTTAATGATTAATTAGAAATGGGAGTTTTGGGAGTGATGATATAGCCATATTTAATGAGGCCACTCACGCGGCAGGCCTCTTTCTGATGCATTGTGATCTTTTACTAACTTTTGGCAAAAGGGGGGTCACATAATTTACACCCTGTTGTAGACTTACTTTAGAAAAACACCACCACTGTTTATTAAGAACATAAATCCATGTAAATTCACACACAGAAAAAAGACCTTCTCCCCAATCCAATATGCAACCTCGATTACATTTGATTCCAGGGCTTTGAAATGCAAAGGAAAACACTGAACACAATGAGCAAAATTCCTTTGCAATGCAGAACTAGGAGGAAGTCTTGAATAGCATTATTTCAGCCAACATACACAGGCTTAACATTACTTTTTGAACTTATGGCCATGTGTATTAAAGATGAATATTTCGAATATGTAAAAAATTAACATCCCAGAGCTCTTACAATGATTGTTTCTTTGTGAAATAGTGTGTATAAAATGTCTTAAAAAATGCAGCCTTTTGGTGAATAGATTGCTTCTCCTGTTTGGTTTATACTACTACTTGGAAAGGCCGCTGATGGGCCATTAAGCAAATGAGCAAATAGTTATAAAAGAAACAACTAGCTTCACAGAAGCGTGTAGATGAAAGTGAGGGAGACCAATTTTTGTCCTTGTGTAAAACAAATAAAATGTCTTGTCTCCTATTTTCTTTTCTTGATCTTTAAAAAATGTAAAGGCTCATTGCTCTTTTCTAGGTGAACAGGCTCAGTTTTAAAGAAGGCTCCTTTTGAAGGCCAACATAAGAAGAGCTAAGCAAAGGGGGACAGAGCAGGTCTGGGAACTCTGTGAGTTATCAGGTGAATGTGGTGTCTGGTGTTGAGACTAAGATAACCAAGCCTCATGAGGCCTTGGGTCAATTTAATTTTGATGAATGACCAATTGGGTAAATATTATTTATATTACACATAAGTTACGTCTGTTTTATTCATGTCTGAACAACCCACATAGTCTGCTATGGAATAGCTTCTCAAGTAATCCCCACTGGCCGGCTCTCCCCACTGTAAACTCTCAATTAGAAGGGTAATTAGTAAGGAGGGCACTTCGCTTTTGAACTAAAAATGAAAACATGAATGAGTAGCTCAATAATCTAGAATTACAGCAAATCTCAAACCACAAGACCTCAAAATTACATTCTCAACAATCTACAAAGGTGGTGGTCTTACGTTTTAAACTTTGCTTCTACTTAAAAAAAAAAAAACAAGATTCTTAAACAAATATTATAGAATTAAAATTTTCTTTTTCAAGCATAGTCCTATCCTTTAGCATACTGCTTAAAAAATATATTGGGACTTCAGGCCAAGATGGAGCTGCATCTCCGTCCACAACTAAGAAGGAATACAACTACCTCAAAACTAGAGACAACCAGAAGTTCCAGAAAATAAAACTGCATGGAAGTCCAACAAACAAAGATATAAAAAAGAAATACTCATCCAGTTAGGTAGGAGGGGCAGAGCCAGGGCAGAGAGAAAGCGGTGTAGTGGTGGCAGCAGCAGTGGCAAGCAAGCGGAAAGCACAGTTATATGTTTTAAAAAGTCATGAGGGACACCTGGGGAGCGTTCCAAGCTCCTCAGCAGACTGCACAGCTCTCTATCCCGCCACCGGGGAATATCAAAACTCATTGCTTCTAACTGTGTAAACCAGTGGGGGTTGGGGTGGAGGCAGAAACTGCCAATCTCTCAGCAGATTCTGCTTGTTTAAAGGGCCCCTATGGTCCTAGAACGTCTGCAGACCCACCTACTCTGGGAACGACGACCAGAGCAACAGCTAGAGGGGCGCCAGTCCCATATGAAAGTGGGAGAAGTGCCTGGAAAGGAGGTGAGTGCTGGGCGAGTGGCATTGTTCCCCCTGAGACCCCTCCCCCACATATGGTGCCACAGTGTGGTGAAATGGGTCGCCCTGTACTGATGAATCCCTAAGGCTCTGCCCCTTACAACAGGAGCGACAGAGGCAAACAAACACAGGAGCCTGTCAAGATGAGGAGACAGAGAAGTATGGCCCAAAAGGGGGAACAGATCAAGGTTCCAGTGGGAGAACTAAGAGATGAGGAGATAGCCAACCTAACAGATGAAGAATTCCAAACACTGGTGATAAAGATGCTCAAAGGCTTGACAGATATGCTTGAGTATGACAAACACATAAGGGAAGAAGTGAAGGCTATGCTAAGTGAAAGGAAGGAAAATCCACACAAAACCAATGGTGAAGGGAAGAAAATCAAAATTCAAATCAATGATTTGGAACATAAGGAAGAAAAAAACAGTCAACCAGTACAGAATGAAGAAACAAGAATTGAATACATGAGGAGAGGCTTGGGAACCTCTGGGACAACTTTAAACGTGCCAAAATCAGAATAATGGGGGTACCAGAAGGAGAAGAGGAAGAGCAAGAAATTGAAAACTTATGTGAAAAAGTAATGAAGGAAAACTTCCCAAATTTTGCAAAGGAAATAGACATACAAGTCCAGGAAGCACAGAGAGTCCCGGGTGAGCTGGACCCAGAGGGGACCACACCAAGACACATCATAATTAAAATGCCAAAGGTGAATGATAAAGAGAGAATCCTAAAAGTGGCAAGAGAGAAGTGGAGAGTTGTCTACAAAGGGGAGCCTATAAGACTATCAGCTGATTTCTCAAAAAGCACTTTGCAGGCAAGAAGGGACTGGCAAACAGTATTCAATGTGATGAAAGCAAGGACCAAGATTACTCTATCCAGCAAAGCTATCATTTAGAATGGAAGGGCAGATGAAGTGCTTCATAGACAAGGTAAAGCTAAAAGAGTTCATCATCTCCAAGGTATTATTATATGAAATGTCAAAGGGACTCACTTAACAAAAAAAAGATCAAAATCATGAACATTAAAATGACAACAAACTCACAGCTATCAACAACTGAGTGTAAAAAATAAGAACAAAATCCAACAAAATAAACCAGAATAGGAACAGAATCATAGGTATGGGGATCATTTGGAGGGTTATCAGCTGGGAGGGGGAAGGGGGAGAAATGGGGAAATGGTGCAGGGATTAAGAAGCATAATCGGTTGGTACAAAATAGGGGGAAGTTAATATAGGGAACTTCCGGCCAAGATGGAGGCTTAGACTGACACACTCGGTCTCCCTCTACAACTAAGAAGGAATACAACTACCTCAAAACAAAAGATAACTAGAAATTCCAGAAAATAAAACTACACAAAAGCCCAACGTACAAAGTTATAAACCAGCAGTGCTCATCAGACAGGTAGAAAAAGCGGAAATCAGGCGATGCTGTTTGTGGTAGCAGGGGGAGCAATCCTGGTGGCAGTGGATTCCCAGCAGCTCGCGACCCCAATGCTGGGAAAGGCAGCACCCACATTGCCTCGGAGGGTGAGACCCAGAGGGCAGGAGGACTGATCCTGGTCTCCCAGTGGAGAATAATGGCAGGAATCCATCTTGGATACTTGCCCCAACACAAAGCACCACAGCGTCATGAAAAAGGTTGTGAATCGCCACCGGGTCGTCGGGTAGTGACGACAAAGCGCCACAGGTTGTGGCTCGCCACCAGTCACTGGGTAGTGACAAGTACATGGGATCCGCCCCCTATAGCCTGTTCAAGAAGCAAAGCAAAACACAAATCTGTCAAAATGAGGCAGACAACTATAGAAATCCTGGTGACGCAGCTCACCAGGCAACAGATGAAGAATCTGACAAACAAATAAGAAACCTTTCAGAGGCTCTATTCAGAGCTATAGTCATTAGGTGGCTTACAGAATTAACAAAAGATTTGGAACAAGATGAGAAAGGATTGAAAGCCACTCACACTGAAAGAATGAAAACACATATGAGACAAGTGGTGAGGAAATAAAATCCAGAGATCAAATCACGAACCGAAACATAGGGAGGGAACAGTCAACCAGTGCGGAAAGAGGAAACAGAAAGCAAGAAAAGTGAGGTGAGGATCAGAAACCTCTGGGATAGCTATAATAGATCGAACATACAGATTATAGGATTGCCAGAGGGCGAAGAAGAAGAACTTGAAATTGAAAAATTATGTGAAAAAATAATAAAGCAGAACTTCCCGAACTTGGGGAAGGAAATAGACTTATAGGTCCAGGAAGCACAGAGAGTTCCAGATAAACTGGACCCAGGGAGAAGCACTCCAAGACACATTATAATCAAAATGTCAAAAATTAAAGATAAAGAGAGAGTCTTAAAAGCAGCAAGAGAGAAGAAAAGAATCATGTACAAAGGGGTCCCAATTAGACTATCAGCTGACTTCTCAAGGGAGACCCTGCAGGTAAGAAGGGACTGGCAAGAAATATTCAAAGTAATGAAAATCCAAAACCTACAGCCACAAATACTCCATCCAGCGAAATTGTCCTTCAGAATAGAAGGGCAGAGAAAGTGCTTCCAGGACAAAATAAAACTGAAAGAGTTCATTAGATCCAAACCACTATTATATGAGATGTTAAAGGGACTGGTTTAGAGAAAGGAGGATCAAAACTATGAACATTAAAATGAAAATTGCATAACAAGAACCAACAACAGAAGCTAGGGAATTGAAACAAAGGCAGACTAAATAGGCAATGAGGGTGGAAAAAGAACTATAGGTATGGGGAACATACTGGGGGAAGGTCAGCAGGGAGGGGGAAGAGGGAGAAGGAGGAATATAATACAGGAATTAAGAAGCATAGTAAGAGAGAATGGAATAGACAGGAAGAGGTTGAGAAGAACTATATGCATAATCGATGGACATGGACTAAAAGGGGGGGACAACTGGAGGCAGGGGTGCCACTGGCTGGAGGGAAGCAGAGGGAAGGGAAATTGGGACAACTGTAACAGTATAATCAATAAAACATATTTTTAAAAAAGAATAATATAGGAAAGGATGAAGCCAAAGAACTTATATGCACGACCCATGGACATGAACTAAGGGGGGTGGGACTGTTGGAGGGAAGTGGGGTACTGGGCAGAGGAGAGCAAAGGGGAAAAAAATTGGAACTACTTTAACAACATAATCAATAAAATACACTTAAAAATAAATAAATTAAAAATATATATATATTGCATTTTCTTTCACTCCATATCCACAGGTATCTGTTAACTTATTCATACTCATTCAATGTGTTCATTAAGCACTTAATAAATGTCAGTTCATAGTTTAGGCCAAAGATCAGCAAAGATTTCTGATAATGGGCCATTTAGTAAAAGATTTCAGTTTTGAAGTCTCTGTCACAACTACTCTGGTCAGCTGCTGCAGAACAAAAACAGCCACAGACAACATGTAAATAAACAAATTGTTCTGGTGGTGTTACAATAAAACTTCACTTACAAAACAGGCAGTGAATCAGATTTGGCCAGCTAGCCACAGTTTGCCCAAATCCTGCCACAAGGACATGGGGCCAGAGAGATAAACAAAATAAGCGAAGTCTCATTGAACAAACACTGCAATTGGGGAGGGGGGGGATTAATAAATAGCAAATAAATAATTTCAGAGAGTTACTAGTGCAATGAAACTGCATTCTCATCTTAGAGTCATAACAGACCTTTAGTGTGGTGCTCCGCTCTAATCAGTATGATTGTGTGAATATTTTCTGTGTAATAGCATAATCTTCATCTTTACTGATGTCCTGGCCTCATAATATCCTGTTAACTGGTATCCATCCCATGCCTTACTTTATCCTTCCTCTATGTTGTATACATATTTAACTAAAGGAAGCAAATAAATCAAGGTGTTCATCTTTTAGTAAACTTTTTCTAAATTCTTTGTTTGTGCTTTGGACAGAGAAGTCCAGCAATTCTAGATCAGGGAAAAGGTACAAATGAGGAAGGTGAATGTAAAATGTGTTTTCCCTGTGCTAAAATAATTTTTGTTACTGACAGGTGTCCTACAGTACCAGTGGTCCTGAAAATCAGGAACTAGAAGGCTACACTGTTCTGAAGGGAGAGCCTGTGTTTTGTTGCCAGGCAATAGCTCTCAGATTAGAAACAAAAACACTTAGAGAAAGATGCTCATGTTCAAACCCATCAAGCACTGATTGAGTCCTTATTGGAGGCAAAGCACAGTACATACATGACCCTGTGTTAGGTAGTGTTGTGTTATAAAAGCCCCTTCTTTCCAGGTAGACAGAGACCTGCATGAATAGGACAGATTCTAAACCAACTGAGTCCAGTGATGGAATGTGTGGGAGGTAAAACTTTACTCCCCTCATCATAGAGAAAGGTCTTTATACCCCATGGCTTTGCTCCTCATTTCCTTTCCTTTGGAATGAAGAGTAAGCTCTCTGGTAGGAGACATCAGAGAAGCAAGGGGGTCTTTTTCAGATACTGATAGTGGCAAATATATATTAGATTTTCTATGTGCCAGACACCATCATTTTCATTTAATCCTCATGACAGTCCCCTGAGGTAGTATTATTATTGTCCCCATCTTACAAATGAGGAGACTAGGTCACAGAAACTCTGAGAGACTTGCATTTCTGCTTGGCTGATGAATAGCACAGACAGGTTACTTATGCAATCTACCTCCAGGATCTGTGCTCTCAGTTGCTGTGCTCCATGATTTGTCTGAGGAAGGGAGCATTCTGCTCTGTTCTTCCATAATGTAATCATTCCAAGGTCACGGCAAGGTCCAGGCCTTGCTCATCCCCTCACTTTCACTGCTAAAGGCCCAAGAGCAATTTTTATGTGTAGATATACAGGTTTCCTTGGGTTAGGTGTACTAATCATTAGATTTGGCAGAGGTGGGCAGAAAAGCCAGGCCATGTTCTTATAATCAGCAATATTTTAGAGAGAAAAGAATGTGATTAATTCTCCTCCAACCCCCCCCCAACATAATATAGCTATGAATAATAGCAGTAGTGAAAAGTAGCTAACAAAAATGATGACACAGCAGACATTGTGCTTAGTGCCCTAGATATGTATTATCTCTTTGCATCTTCACCACAATCCCAAACTAGTAGATTCTACATGTTATGGAAGATAAAAGAGGAATTTAAATTTAAATTGTCAAGTAGGCTTCTGATAAAATAAAAGGGTAATGATTATTCTGTTGGCTACATATTAATAGGCAATGCCAACACTTGACTGCAATGCTATTTAATGTTAACATCAAATAGTTCTACTTTCACACAGTAACTCACAAGAGTTGATATTTAATATGATCTGTTCATTTCGTCCCACCTTTTTTGGCCACCATCATCTCTCACTAGTGCTACTGAAACGCCCCCACATTTCAGACATATATTCTTGTTCATGTCAAATTTTTTCCATAATGCAGAAGCGTGACCTGCTAAAAGTCACATCTAGTATCTTCCAATTTTTTTAGGATGAAAATCAAAATTCTCAACAAACCTGTCAAGCCCCTGACTGTCTCTCCAGCCCCATAGCCTCTAACTCCCTTTTCTGCACCAACACTGTAAGCACACTGGTCTGGTTCAATTACTGGGCTATCCCGTACTCTTTCCTGACCTAATTATTGCCCCCTTTTCCTGAAATATCATTTCTGATCCCAATTTTCACATTCATAAATACACTTATCATTCAGGGTTTGGCTTAAATGTTGCTTCCTCAAAATTTCTTTTCTGCCAGCCCAAAGTAGCATGTCTCCTGCTGTGGTTTTCATGCTATCCTGTCCCCATACTTCACAGGACTTATTCTAGTTTATATTTATTGGTTTTTGTGGTTACTCATTTTTGTCTGACTTCCCCTAAAATAAAGATTTATGAGGGCAAGATCCAAGCCTATTTTTCTCACTGCTCTATTCTCAGTGTCTATCACAGTGCTTGGCACATACTCACCCAGTATATATTATTGAGATGGAACCACTGAATCAAGTTGTACAGGCTGTGTCCTGCGAGCTCCAGGGCACCATCCACATAGATAACGAGATCAATGGTGCTGCCTGAAAGTGTTCAACACAGCAGCCCTTTATTGAGTGAAAGAATGAATAAATGAATAAATAAGTAGGTGAGTAAATGAAACCATTGCTATGGAATTGCCTTAGTGGGAAAAACTATACCTGCATTTAATGTCCCGTATTTCCTAAAAACTAAAATCCCACATGGTTAAATGTATCTTGCATATATGTCACACGGAAGCAGTTATTTTGGCATTTTATGCATTCTGTACAAGATCTCGTTTGCCCTTATTTGAATTCCACATATACTTTTTCATAATCTTAAATGTGGTCTACAAACCTCCAGGTGCTAGTATAAAGTCCCACTTTGGTTTTTTAATTGTGAAGGGACCTCATTTTTGACTTGCAGGTGAAAAAAGAGCTGAAGCTGCATTTCATTTATGAGTTGAAGTACATTTTTAATATTGTATTTTTATTCAATGGGGCCCTTGAGTAATATCTGCAATGTATTATAATATGCTGGTAAAATATATACAATTATCAGGGGAAGGAAAGAGTGACATCCAAAAGCAGGTTATAGATCACAGTACTGAGAGCTGAATTAGCTGACACAGGGGACTTCTGGTAACTAAATGTCTATTGGAAATAATAAATTTTAGCCACGATGCCAGTCTCCAAGTATTACCATACATTTACATTTCTGTTTATGACTCCAAACTTCCCTGCAGCAGAAATCAAGTCAACATTATTACTAATACCACTTATTGATAAATTTATAAAGAAGAGTGGCTTAAAAATAAAATAGAAATTCTGCATGCATATGGGTTGGGTGAACCATGGTTTCTTAAGACTAACAATTTCTATATCATCCCCAATATTGGCACCATTTCACCTTGAAACTTATATCCCTGCATTTACAAAAGAGGCTATGCTTCTCTCCAAGGACAAGACCCATGTCTTGAATTTGTTTTTGTCTTTAACTTACTCATATTTCGCAGTGCCTTGAATATACAAGAGTTGCCAGTCTTGATAATCACAGAATGACAATGAAATTATTAAACCAATGGCTTAATTAAACCACACTTAAAATTGTGCACTGTTCTGCAAACATCACTACCTTGATTCTTCAAGCTAAGACAGAGCATTGATTGGGACAAGATTCTCATCCAGACTTAACCCATGAGATGGTAAATGCCTTAATGCACCACCCAGAAACCTTTTCAGGAATGAAAGATGTAGTCTCCCAGAGGCTGGGAGTAATGGAAAACACTGCTGAGGGGCCATCTCAGCCAATAACTCATCAACACCATTAGATAAAGGCTGGATGCCCTCTCTCCAACTCAGTACAATGCTGCATGGTGACTCCAACTTTGGAGCTTCCCATAGGGTCAGCTAATGCCTTTCCTGAGATGCAACACAGCCCAACTTCTCCCACTGCCCCGTCCTATCTCTGTCCCACTCCCATCCACAGGTAGTAATCCTAACAACACTCCTTAATAAATCCCTAAATGCTAATATTTGTCCCAGTGTCTGTTTACCATGGAACACAATCTATAACTCAATCCTCTGTATTTCCCATCCCCCCATTAGAAAGATCTAGTAACAAAATGACATGATTATTTGAGAAAAGAACTGATCTTGGTAGCTGCTTCAGCAGAGGCTTGGACTCATACCATTTATGTAATATAACAGGAAGGCCCCCTCCCTACATTGCATGGGAATACTGCTCCCAAAACAACACAAGGAATTTTGGAAATTATGGTAACAGAACAAGCACACACTTAATTATGGGCAGTGTCAGATTTCTTGCATTTTTAATTGATATTCAGAAAACTACATTTCTTTAATTCCTGGTTGTTGTTTGTTTATGCCCAATTTCCTAAATATGACTAATAAGATAACCTTTTAAGAAACCTCCAAAGTATAGGGAATTAAAATATCAAACCTTTTCCCTATTATAACAAAAAAAAAAACTCTATTGGTGACACTCTAGTATAATTATGCAAGGTCTATCCAGAAGGTATCTAACCAACGTAATGTGAAAAGTAGAGACATTTATTGAAGAAGATACAAGATACAAGAAACATTGTACATACGATAATGATGCCTCAGTCCCCTTCAAAGTAGGTATCTTGGGACCTCACACAATTTTCCCATCACCAACAGCTGTCCTGTTGTATTTTCTTGAATTTCATTGATGGTCTGAAATCTCTTCCCTTTCAAAGGTTATTTTAGTTTTGGGAAAAGCCAGAAGACATAGGGCATTAAATCTGGGCTGTAGGGGGGCCAAGTCACGTGGGTGATTTGATGATTCAGCAAAAAACTCTGCATGAAACTTCCGGCCAAGATGGAGGCATAGATAAACATGCTGCCTCTCCCTCACAACTAAGAAGGAATTTACAAGCACTTCAAAATTAAACACAAACAAACAAACACACCAGAAAATCAAAACTAGAGGGAAGTTCAGCAAGGTAATAAAGAAGAAATATTCAGCCAGAAAGGTAGGAGGGGTGGAGCCAGGACAGAAAGAATGAGGTGCGGTGCAGCAGCAGCAGCTGCAGGGGTAGCAGCAGTTGGCTGGCATGGCTAGCGGCACAGCGACTGTAGCCTTGGCGAAAAGCACAGTTATACATTTTAAACCTGGGAAGTGATCCCAGCCCCAAACCAGACCATGAAGCTTGCAGTTCCAGCACCTGGGAAAATAGAGCCACATTGCTTCTGACTGTGAAAACCAGTGGGGGTTAGCGTGCTGGAAAAAACTGCTGGTCTCTTAACAGAGGCAGCTTATTTAGAATGGGAAGGAGGAAAAGTGCCTGGAAAAGGGGAGAGAGTGAGGCAAGCCACATTGTTCTCTCCCACATACAGCGCCACAACGTGGTGAAACTGCTCATGAGCACTGAGGGATACTAAGGCTCTGCCCCTTAAACATAACAGGTTTGACAGCTCTACCTTAGACACAGAGACAAACACAGAAAGCTGTCAAGATGAGGAGACACAGAAGTATAGCACAAAAGGCGGGGGCAGATCAAGGCTCCAGTGGGAGAACTAAGCGACAAGGAGATAGCCAACCTAACAGATGAGGAGATAGCCAATTTAACAGATGCACAGTTTAAAGCACCAGTGATAAAGATGCTCACAGTCTTGACAGAAAAGATTAAGCGTGACAGTAAAGAAATGAAGGCTATACTAAGTGAAATGAAGGAAAATCCTTACAAAATTAGTAGTGAAGGAAAGGAAACCAGGGTTCAAATCAATGATTTGGAACATGAGGAAAAAATAAACAGTCAATCAGTACAAGAGGAAACAAGTATTTTAAAAAATGAGGAGAGGCTTAGAAACCTCTGGGATAGCTTTAAACATGCCAACATATGAATCATAGGGGTACCAGAAGGAGAAGAGGAAGAGCAATAAATTGAAAAATTATGGAAAAAATAATGAAGGAAAACTTCCCTAATTTGGGGAAGGAAATGGACATACAGGTTCAAGAAGCACAGAGAGTCCCAAACAAGCTAGACCCAGGGAGGACCACACCAAGACACATCATAATCAAAATGCTAAAAGTTGAGGATAAAAAGAGACTCTTAAAAGCAACAAGAAAAAAGAAGAGAGTTACCTACAAAGGGGTACCTATAAGGCTATCAGATGATTTCTCTAAAGAAACTCTGCAGGCAAGAAGGGACTAGCAAGAAATACTCAAAGTGTTGAGCAGCAAGGACCTACAACCAAGATTACTCTACCCAGCAAAGCTGTCATTTAGAATGGAAGGGCAGATAAAGTGCTTCCTATGCAGGGTACAGCTAAAGGAGTTCATCATTACCAAGCCATTATTATATAAAATGTTAAAGGGACTTATATTAGAAGAAGAAGACCAAAACTATGAATAATAAAATGACAACAAAATCACAACTATCTACAACAGAATCTAAAAAATAAAAACAAAAAACCCCAAGCAGACAACTAGAGTGGGAGCAGAATCATAGGTATGGGGAGCAAGTGGAGGGATATCAGCTGGGAGGGGTAAGGAGGGAGTAAGAGGGAAATGATGCAGGAATTAAGAAGCATAGTAGGAAGGTGCAGAACAGACAGAGCAATGTTGACAATAGTACAGGGAAGGATAAAATCAAAGAACTCATACGCATGGCCCATAGACATGAACTGAGGAGGGTGAGACTGTCGGAGGCAGGGGGGTGCTGGGCAGAGGGGAGCAAAGGGAAAAGAAATTGGGACAACTGTAACAGCATAATCAAAAAATATAAAAAAAATTAACTATTAAAAAAAGAAAAAAAATCTCTGCATGAGATGTGATGCATGAGTGGTGCATTGGTGTGATGAAACTGCCAGTCACCAGCTGCCCATAGCTGGGGCCTTCTGAGCCATCTGAATAGTTTCTGCAAAGGAATGTTCAAGCTTAATGCAAACTTTGATGCAGATTTGTTGCTCTACTCACTCATTTTTAATGCGAAGGCCACCCAGTACAGATGCTCAGTCAGTAGCTTTTACTGTCCTCACTGACTAGTACAGTCTAGTTGTCATTGTTCACCCATGCACATTCCAGTTCACTCTCCTTGGCTGCCAGGTTACACTGATGTCACACAAACTGTTCTCATTATATTAACAGTGGCTGGAGTTTTTCTAGACAAACTATATATATATATATATATATATATATATATATATATATATATATATATAATGTTTTAAATTTTTATTTATTTATTTTTAGAGAGTAGGGAGAAACTTGACATGAGAGAAAAACATTGATTGGTTGCCTTTCATATGCACCCCAACAGGGGATGAACCTGCAATCCAGGCATGTGCCCCAACAGGGAACTGAACCTGCAACCTTTCACTTCATGGTACGACACCTAATCAACTGAGCTACACTGGCTAGGAGTAGTATAATTGTATTGACTAATCTATTGTAACTATTGATGAGACTTTTTCTCATACAGAAGTCAGCGAACTATAGGCTTAGGGAGGAATCCAAAGTATAGGGGGTGAAATTGGCCCCATTCATTCATTTACAGATAGCTGTGGCTGCTTTTCATACAGTGGCAGAGATGAGTAGTTGTGACAGAGACCACATGTCCCACAAAGTCTAACATTCTTACAGTTTGGCCCTTCACAGAAGAGCACACTCTGTGTGCACACACATACAACATTATCTCTAGTTATTAAGATTAGAAGTGAATTTTTGCTATTTTATATTTTCTATTAGAAAAATGCATTGCTTTTTAATAAAAAATCAATAAATACTATTTACCATGTAACTTGTGTTTTTTTCTTCAAAACCATTTGTAATTCTGTCATTAGGTGGCTGTCTATAAAAAATAATTTATTTTCTAAAGTCTAGTTAGAAAACAGCTCTGAATATGTACATACTAAAGGATTTGTTTCATAATCCTGCCAATGTCTAAGGAAAATATGTAAATAATGCTATTTAGATAAGTTTGCCCAGCTACTGGATTAAGCATCCAGAAGTTGTTGGTTTTTTTAAAGGAGCAACAATACCCTAGGTTGTTTTCATGACAGCTGGCTCCATTTGGTAAGTCTGTACACATTATGCTAAAGAATATAGTTTACTCATCCTCTAGTTTATAATGCTTTTTAAACTCTCCCATAGATGTAGAAAAACCACCTCCATTTTCCCCAAACAGACCTTTTCTGGACTATTGAAATAAACAATGCTCATTGTAGTAATAGAACTAACCATTATAGAGCAACTTAAAAATAAGTAGCAAGCTTCATGCTCAGTGCTTTTTACCAGCATCCTCTCAAAAAGGAGATAAGATACACTCTCAGCCTATTTTTCAGATGAGGAAACAGCCTCAGATAGGTTAAGGAGGTGGCCAAAGTGTTCCCAGCTAACACATGGCTTAGCCAGAAGTCCAGCCATCTCCCTCTTGACTCTAGAATTCTGAGTTGTTACTCACCAAGCTGTGGCATCTGTTGACCATGTGCACTTTCCAAGACATGGTAATATCCCTAGCACCCATCTCAGTGGAAACTCAAGAAATATCTGCATAATGTCCAAAAGACTGTCTCTTTAATTTATTAAACAAGGACCAGCACTTGGAAGTAGGAGATATGGCATTAAGAAGCATTGGGAGATTGTGATTGTCATGTCTCAAATTATTTTGGTACAGTATATTCAGAGTAGACATAAAACACTAACAAACTATTTCTTTGTAAACTCAAAAATATTTCTTATTTTAAATACTAATTCCAAGAAATATTTTGTATAAACATATTACAAGTCCAACTTTATTTATTTATCAAATAAATATTAAATTTTGTATAGAAGTCATATTTGCTTAACCTGATATTACATATTCTATTACAGAGAAAATATCAGAATGTGATTTATATTTATATTTTTCACTCCCTTAGGCATTTTTAAAGTGCTGTATCTTTGCCCCCTGGAAAGCAGGAGCTTTTGAAATAACTATTTGAATTAAAGCAATAGTATTATTATATGTCTGACTTAGCAACCATAGATCTCTGTCGATGCTGGAAGGCATATATATCCCTAATTGAACATCTCCTGTTACTCAATCAAAACAGAATGGGTTTTTGAAATTTTGAAATTAATATTACTTAACCAAGCCAAACAAAAAGTCAATTATTGACAAATCTATTTTATAGATAGAATTATGCATTTTGTATCTTTCTATTATGCACTAATATAAAGAGAAAATAAAACTTGGGTTCGAAAGTGAGAGTTAAAAGTTGACAGTTTCCTCTCAAATTGTGGCAATTTGCATTTCCATTTAAAATAAATTTGAATATGTTCTTCAACCCTTTAAAATGCCATGTTTGACAAAATGCCATCAAAGTAGACATTTGACAGAAGGGAAACCTGAGGCTCAGAGAGATCAAGAAACTTACCCAAGGTCACACAGCTGTAAAAGAGCAAAGCTGGGAAGCGAACTTAACTATATTTAACTATAGAACAGAATTTCTCAAATTCAGCACTATTGACATTTTGGACTGGATTATCCTTTGTTGAGGGGCCATCCTAGGCATTGCAGGATGTTTAGCAGTGTCCTTGGCTTCTACTAATCAGGTACCAGTAGCCCCTGCCCTCCATCAAGTTGTAGTAACCACAAATATCTCCAGGCGTTACCAAATTTTCCCTGGTGGGGGATTGCAAAATCACTGCTGTTGTAGAACCACTGCCTTTGAGCGCCTGTTCTAAGTACAAGGCTTTTCTGCTTGCCTTTCAGTGTAGGTCAAGGTCAACCTGTAGATCAAGGTCACCCTTGTAACATGAGCTCCCAGCAAGTCTACCAGTCTTTGCACATTTGGGCCTCAGCCAGTTTAGTTTCTCCCTCATTTTACTTAGGAAATTAATGCTGGGCACACACAATCTATGATGGTTTGGAATACGGATATGTACCCAAAGCTAAAATTAATTTAAAAAATAATGAATTACCCTGCTCTCATTACTAGAAATCTGAGCCAGAACTGGATACATGTGCTTGGGGATGAGATTGTTAAAGAGGAAAAGTAGTGGGAAGACTAATTCAAGCTCAGAGTGCTCACTATTTCACTTAGAATTAATTTGACGAAGAAATAGAATAAGAATTGCAAAGTCATCAAAGATGATGGCTTTCCTTTATGACCCTTGGCAACAGAACAAAGAGCCTATTTTTGTGGTTTTTTGGATTTCCAGAATAAAGGGAATAAAAATGTTTAGGTAATGTTTGGATGGTTTAGAGATTGTATGTACATTAGTGATAGGTCAATTAATATCTGCACAGTTCAAAGAGGCAATTATTCTGATTTATAAATCACTTCAGAGGTAGGGAACTGCCATCCATTAATGTGGTTTTTACAAATGAGAGTACTCATTGTTACATGTGTTTGTGTGTGAGTTTCTACCCATGTCATTCTATCTGGGCTGAATTTTCCAACCAGATTGCATACCTCCGTGATTATGTATTTGTCTCCATACCACAGTCAAATACATAGAGCACTGTATGTGCAATTTGACCCTTGGCTGAGACCATATTATTTTTCGAGTTTTTACTGTGCTGAAAGGTACCACCACGCACAATATTGCTTCCAGGAATGGCCTTCTTACATTACATTCTAAATGGCAGGGTTGGGAACTAACTCCCTGGCAGGTTACAATGCCTCTTGGTAATCATTCAGAAAGAGGAGAGGGCCTAAGTGATTTCTGGGCACAGTGGGCTTATCAGACATTTTGATAGCTGGTGAAAAGTCTTCAAATAGCAACTTAGAGCTTTCCTTTAAAACCATGTAATAAGCATCTCTCCATTTTATTTTGTTTGTTTTTAATTACTGAATGACAACAAAGTACCAAGCATAGTACAACACTTGGGGTACAAGAGTACACAAGACAAACCCAGTCAATGGGGGCAGAAAACTCAGAAGCTGGAAATTACATATAGTCCGATGAGTGCTACAATGATGAAGTAGAAGGTACTGGAGAAGTCCAGATTGGAGACAGAATGGTGGTTGGGTAATCTTCCAGAAGAAAATGACCTTTACTTCAAGGCTGAAGGATGATTGGGTGTTGGTTTGGTGAATTGGGGTGTTCCAAGCAGAGGAAAAAGGCTCATAGGCAAGAGAGAACTAGGAGATTTCTGGAAACTGAAGGAAAAATGGTGGGAGTCTAGAGAGAAAGGAAAGTGAGAGACAAACAACGAAGCTAGAGTTACAAGGTAGGCAGGATTATATAATATTATAAAATAGTTTTCAAGAGTTTGACTTTCTCCTAAGGCGCATTGGCATGTGATGGAAATGTGGTAAGTTGGGGGCTGATATGGTCATATTGATGAAAATCAAGAGGAGAGAGAAACTGCTGGGGATGAGTTGAGGGGGCTGGAGCAGGGAAGGTGGTGCATGGATTACATCAGTGGGCTCAAGAACTGGGAGGAAGGAGCTTATAAATGATATTTAATGGAAATAAGAGAATTTAGTTAATACTAAAATATATATAGCTAATAATAAATTCACTGACAATCCTTCCTATATATGCCCCTTCCTTTTAAACTCAGAGTACTTCCATTGCAAAAAAAAGACAATTATTGTATATAATTATAATTATATAAACTATATTTATGCCTTTGGTTTTATTATTAAAAATCACAAGTATTTATGGAGCATTACTATGGGACTAGCACTATTCTAGTTGTTGAGGAAACTATTATAGACCAGAGACCATTCCTATTTTTAGGGAGTTTTATTTTAATGATAGAGACAGACAGTAACAGAAAATCAAAAGCACTGAGATTTATATCAATCAATGCTGTGAAGATGATAAATTATAAAGTCATGTAAAAAGTCATGACCCTGAGAGAGAGAAAAGACTGTCTGCCCAAGTGACATTTAAGCTGAGATTGAAACACGGAGCCCACTATGAGTAGGTCAGTGGAGTAGGCATTCCAGCTAAGGGAACAAAGTCTTTGAGGTTTGAATGATCATGACCTTCTGGGGAAGAGGAGAGCCAGCACAGGCACATCACAGAAGACCTTGTTGGCCATGGTAAGGCATTATGACACTACCCTGAGGAAGTTTAGATATTGGGGTCAGTCCCTTTTATGATTGGACATTATTAAGTCCATTCCAAAGAGGGGAATAGTCCTGCTTTGAACTTTGTTTATTATGATATTTATACTTTCTTCCTTGAGATGATATTCTTTTTGGTTCAATGCACTTTGTGGGGGGAACAGACCAGATGGCCTGAGTAACATCCCTTAATGAGGGTGATAACTATTTATACCCAAAGACCAGGCTACAGGTAATGACCCAATGTTCAGGCCTTTACTCAACGGGAGAGCTAAACAATGCTCCATAGTATTCCCAACTCTTCACTTAAAGGAAATGCATTCAGCGTGATTGGGGGTTTTGCTATGTGCTGGCCTGTTGCCTTGCCAACAATTAATTCAGTTCCTTAATCCCAGGAAAAGTGTTTAGAAAACTGAAATAAGGAGAGGAATATCATCAGGAATGTGTGTGTTCCAAAGTCTCCCTTGTGCATTGCCAGTTCTCCTCCTGTCACAGCATGGATGAGTGTGTTTACAAGCACACAGAATTGGGTGCTCACCAGGGTTCCACTCCCTACTGGTTATTGGCCTCAGTTTCCCAAGTCTGTAAAATGTAGATAATAACACTTGGCTCCTATTGACTGTGAAGAGAGAAAAAAAAGAAAATTATTATCATTCTCCCCTTAGAATAGATTTTCTCACTTACATTTACATGGCAGCTTTGTTCCATTGGGTTCCACTTATTTATTTATTTATAGCAGAATATCAGGCTTTCTAGCCTTCGAAAATAATATTGACCTTTCTTTAGAAGCCACCATCTTTGCCTGGAAATGAAGGCAGAATGTTATTAACTTGGCTTCATTTTATCATCACCAAAGTGTGGCAGTTAATCAAAGTACTGTTTATAAAGAAAACCTTGAGATTATCTTTCTGATGAAAGGCTTACCTAAGGGCTATTGTTTGTTACTGAAGTAATATCAGTGCCTAGTAAAATTTAAAAGTGCAAAACAAGATGAAGGTAGAAGCAGGAGAAGTTTGAGAGGGAAAGTTCTTTGAGAAGTTAAGTTATATTTGGCTCATCTCTAACAAGTTACATGATATTGTTATGAAAACATTATCATGGTATTACAAAACATTTGTGAACATATCATTAAAATTTTTTTTTGTATTCTACTGGCATTATATTGTGGCAGATACAGTAATAGTTTTCAGCTTGCACTGCATTTATTTTGAAACTTTTCCAATAGTCTCTTGTTGAAGAAGATATACTTCAGCATAATACTTTTCCAGCTTTCCTTCTAAAGTTATATTTCATGACAGCGAATCTCAGTAAACAGAGGCAGTAGGAGGCCATGTGACACTGAAAGAAATTCAGATAGGTGATTGCTTTGTAATTAACTGCTAAGATGATTAAGGCTGCACATGAATGGAAACACTTGAGAAGATGACATCTTACAGTCTGGAGTGAGAAAGACTGTTCAATTCCCAACTTTATCCCTAACAGCTATGTGACCTTAGGGCAAGTTACATATTTTCTCTAAGCTTCAGTTCGCTTATCTATACAAGGAAGATAATAACAACAGAATCTACCTTATGTTATAATTAATTTAGATACTATAAGCCTCATAACAACACTGAAAAGGGTAGCTGGTACACAGTAAGAACTCAAAAAACACTAACCATTGTTAACACTAATTAATGTGTTACTTTTAGTAGGTTGCTTTACCAACTCAGATTTTATTTATTTATTTATTTATTTATTTATTTATTTTAGGGAGAAAGTGAGAGAGGAAGGGAGTGGGGGTACATTTATTTGTTATTCCACTTATTTATGCACCCATTGGTTGACTCTTGTATGTGCCCTGACTGAGGATTAAACTGGCAGCCTTGGCATATTGGGATGGTGTTCTATTCAACTAAACTACCCAGCCAGGACCCAACCCAGACTTTAAATTCCTCACTTGTAAAATAAAAGATTTGGACTAGAATCCATGTTTCTCAAATTTAATCACTTTACACAGCCTTCAAAATTTTTGCCATTTTTTGGGGGAAAAATAGTCCTGAAAAAAATAAAACTATACACACAGATATTCGGTATATCTGTAATTTAAAATGAGTCTGTAATTTAATATAGGTGCATTGGCTTTAACTTAATAGCATAAAATATCATAATACTCCATCCTTCTAATGTGTTATTGTAGAAGATCCCATCACTGAAGATTTTACTCATCATGGGTTCATCTGGGCACCATACCTGCACCAAATGAATTATCAGTACCCTGCATACCTCAGGCTTATTCAGAGCAATAATAGCTTGTAACCTTTTTGTTTCAAATACATATTAATATAGACACAGGTGAAACCAATAGATACGGTGCAGAAACTGAGAGCAAAGATCCTGCAACCATACAGCCTGGGTTCAAATCCCACTTTTGCCACTTAGTTTGTGGTGCTGGGCAAGCCATTTAAGATCTTGTGCCTCAATTTCCTCATCTGTAAAACCAGGATAATAAGAGCGTCTACTTCATAGTGTTATTGTGAGATTCTAGATAAGTCAATATATGTAAAGTACTTAGACTAATACCTGGTACCAGCACCTAGTAACCAAGCTATGCCTACAAACATTGGCAAATATATCAAAATTTAACAAACACTGTCTTGGATCATCTCTATATTCTATTTTGGCTGTAAAGTCTTTAAGGAGCTGGGCCTTAATTCTCTTTACTTGGATTAGACACTTAATGTCTCTGGCTCAGATTTTTCCTACTATAAATTATTATAGTACTATTTCCCTCTAGGTTATTTCCTAAGTATGGAAAGATCTGGAGTGGGTAACTCCCCCAACACTTAGTAATAGAGGGTCCTATATTAACCAGCAGCTTGTGACACTGCAGCCTGAGGAGAGGATCAATGTGAGAACCAAATGTTGGTTGGTGATGCTCCACTGCTGGAGCAAAACCACAAGGGACCAGAAAGCCATTTCTCTCATTATGGTTTCCCTGCCAACAACAGTGAAGAAAATTAGACATAATGTGAATTCCATATGTTCAAATATACTCCCATTCCATTTGGTCATAAAAAATAAGTCTCTCTGGCCTGCAATATCTGAAACCCAAATTATTTCTATCTCAAATTCATATCCTTCCTTTAAATCTTCACACACCTGCATCATATTGACATTCAAAATAAGCATGGTTCATTGAAAAATGTGAGATTTCTGTCCAAAAAGAAACTCCATGAGGATAAGGGAACCCTATGCTATGTGTCCAGAGATTAGAAGTCAAATGTTTAGACAAATCAATTCCTGCCTTTGTATTGAGAGAGGTTTGGGGAACAAATCAAGTATTTAAATTACTCAAGTAGAATTATTATGTGTTTAATTATTGTGACTCAGATGAGAAAGTTTTTGTAAATCACAGTGAACTGGTGTTACACTGTCAAATACACTACAGCAAGTTTTAATGAACCACAGCGCCCCTATACCTTTAGGCTTGAATGCAGTCAGGTTTCACTCTGGGTAATAATAGATGAGTTCTTGCATCAGAGCTGTAAGCATATGGACATATCTAAACTAAGGTAGGAAAAAGGGGTGATATGGATTGAAGCCAAGTTCAAGAATGGTTTTATCCAATGTTGGTTTTATTTGGTTTGAAAAGAGATGATCCAAAGTCAAGAAAACATGTCTAGTTTGGTTTCCTTTTGTCTATTATCCAGCTGACTACCTCTGTGACAATAATACCCCATAAAAGGTGACATAATTCTCCAGAATCCATTTATAGCAGTGGTTCTCAACCTGTGGGTCGCAACCCCTTTGGGGGTCAAACGACCCTTTCACAGGGGTTGCCTAAGACCATCGGAAAACACATATATAATTACATATTGTTTTTGTGATTAATCACTATGCTTTAGTTATGGTTGGGAGTCACCACAACATGAGGAACTGTATTAAAGGGTTGCAGTATTAGGAAGGTTGAGAACCACTGATTTATAGGTTTCTAGCAGTAAATTTATCATGGTTGTGATTATAGTCTGTCCATTCCCAACAAAATTTCAAAATTTGGTAATTTTTTAAACAGTAGTATCATAATGTATATTTTATGCTACTAAATTAAACATATCCAATAAATTGGCATCATACTAGGATACAGCTAGTATTGAGGGTACTTAATACCCTCCTATAGGACCTTTGTTTGTAAACTGAATGTATCTTATAGACCTAGGCCAGATCATTAACTAGGATGAGATTTCCTTTGTCTTACTCCACCATCTTTTCACCATTTTCCTTTCTGAGATGAACTTTTTTGCTCTTCCTACTCTGCCCAGGCCTGAACAGGTCAGACAGTGAAGCATTTTCTGCAGGCACCTTGTTCTTGACTGATTCTGGTTCTTCAGAGCCACTTACACCACCCTTCTCATAAAATTGCTATTTTGCCTAAAGTAGGCAAAGTCTGTTTCTCTCTCATGCATCCAAACAAGTTCACCTAATATACTAAGATAGATGATAGATAGATAGATAGATAGATAGATAGATAGATAGAAAACTTACCATGCTAGGGACTATTCTAAACAGTTAAGAGGTACTAACACTTGTATATTTACATGTTTATGAAGGCACTCCTCTCTGTCCATACTTCAACACTTGTATTTCTAATCCCTGCTCTACCCCCCCCATTTTTCAATGCATTTATCTCTTTCCAACATACCTTATAATTTTCTTATTAGATCTACTGTTTATCTGTCTCCCCTCACTAGAATGTAAGTTCACTGATCATCTAAAGTGCCCAGGACATCTCTGACACATGGCAGGGCTCAATAAATGGGTTTAATTAACTAACAAATTAATTAATGAGCTACATGCTACCACTTGTTTTATTACAAATATTCCTTTAAATACACAACCTCTTCCCACTTACCTAGCAGAACATGCTTAGGTAAAATGTTCTCCTCCCTAACACTTTTTAAGTATGGGCTGGATTTTCCTATCAGTGCTCTTGCCCAGCAACAGGGGACTAGATCAGATGACCTCCTGGGAGCTGTCTGGCCCTTGACATTCTAATTCAATTCCACTTAAATGTCCTAAAGGTAATTTGTGAAAAAATTCTTTTCCTCCTCCTTTCCCCAATTGGAGTACACATTTATTTAATTATTTCCTTTGTAGAGTGACCTAGCTTTAAAGGAGCACTATGTTAGCTCTCATGCATTTTCTCTAAGCACTCACTTTATAAAACTAAGAGACTAAAGACTCAGCTCTCTAGGGAATTAAATTGCATTCAAATAAGATTAAGGATTTTTGACTTACAAAGACAAGGACAATCAGAGGCTAACTAAAATGAGGCAATTGCTCAGCAAACTAATCCAGACATGTTATTCACAAAGGGACTCTCACAATTGGTCAGGGAAGAAAAATGCTTGCAAGGAATGAAATGGGTGGGATGGATTGAGTTAAGGGAGGCTTCTTCCTTTTAGAGTTTAAAGCCCTATCCCTCACTTCCTATATGGTGGATATTTTCATTTTCTCATTCAGTCAATTGTGGCTCTGTATCCTCCCACTGAACTGGATTAGGTTAGGGCCTTAGAGAGACCCTTTGATTAGAATGTGAGAGCCAAGCACAATGGTCAGTTCCTCTAAAGCAACAATGGAGTTAAGTGTTGTCTGCCATGGAGAAACTATTGATGTTTGCTGATCTAAAGATGTTCCTCTGTTACCCATTGGTTTGGAACAGAGATTCTTAACCTCTTATAGGCCATGAACTCCTCTGAATAATGTTCTAAAATGTGTAAAAATAAAGAGCATGATTGCAAAGCAAACTACTGTAATTATATTGAAATCCATTTGTCAAAATAAGTTTTTCAAAACCAGATCAGTAGTACATGTATTTAGTTACATATGAAAAGTCAGGACTAGCAGTAGGTTTGACAGTTACCATAATTTTAAAGTAATGATGGTGATAAATTTAAATAATATTTTGGAGTATCTCAATAAATATAATATGGTATGAAAATATCTACAATTTATATAAGTGATAAAGTCACAGGTAAAACTAATAACACTGTGGTTTGTTGTCTACATTCATAATTGAAGGAAATGATAAATTTCAGTTAGATGTTAATAAAAAATGGTGATGTGATTTCATGGATACCCTCCAAGTCCTACCCCAGGTTAAGAACTCCTGGAATGGAGACTACAGTGAGTCACGAATCCTCCCACTAAACATTATACCCAGCTTCATGGTGTGATGCCTGTGTTTGCTGACATGTGGTCAAACTATTACTCAGTCTACTAAGAGAATAAGAGAATGTGCTTGTTGGCTCAGGTCAACAATGAGAAAGCTTGAAAAAAAAAAAGGAAAAATATCAGTACCTGACACATGTTTTACGTTTAATGAAATGGCCTCTTTAGATTGGTGAGCAAAGAAGCTCAAGTTGCCACAATAAAGCAGTAAGAACTCTGGCATGATAGTGACCAACACGCCCTGGTTTCCCCAGGACTATACCTGTTTTAAAATGAAATTCCATGCTCTAGGAACTGGTCAGGCCCCAACCAACCTTGAATGATTGGTGGGTATTTTGGAGTCAGAAATAACAGAGGGATCTTGATCAATTTGTTTATTTCTCTGAGCATCAGCATCTTAGTCTCCTAAAGAGAATAAGAATACCTTTCCTACAAAGTTGTAATAAGGGTTAAATGAGGTTATGTGTATAAAATGCTTAGCATAATGTCACATTATAAGCACTCAAGAAAAGTGGCTATTATTTTCATTGCTGCTGTTATAACATTAACTCCCTTCTCCCTACGTGATTCCATCCCTGAGAAAGAGCCTCATCTTCCTCTGTGCCTATGTAAATTATAAATAGTCTCCAAAGCCCATCCGAAAGTCTACTTTTTCATGAAGAATTTGCTAACATCACATGCAGGGATGAAATGATGTATTCAGTTGTATTTAGCCTTACAATGGAATGACATGCTGATACATGCTACAACATGGATGAACCTTAGAAACACTATGCTTAGTAAAATGTCAGACACAAATAGACAAATATTGTATGATTCTACTTATATGAGGTACCTAGAATAGGCAAATTCATAGAGAGAGAAAGTAGACTAGAGGTGACCAGGAGCTGGTAGGAGGGGGCAACAAAGAGTTAGAGTTTAATGGGTACAGAGTTTCTGTTTGAGATGATGGAAAAGTTCTGGAAATGCTTAATGGTAATGGTAGCACAACATTGTGAATGTACTTAATGCTACTGAATTGTACACATAAAAATGATTAAAATAGTAAATTTTGTGTTACATATATTTTACCACAATTTTTAAAGTTCATATGTGGCTCACATTATACTTCTTTTAAAAAGAACTTCTCTAGAGCTTAACAAAGAACCAGGCAAACATGCTCTCCTATCTGCAATGATAGTAGTGTTTAAGAGTTCAGCTTTGGGAGTGAGAAGATGTTAGAATTTAAGTTCCAGCTCTGCCTCTGACTTGCTCAAAAACCTTAGGCAATCCTAGAATCTCTGACAACCTCAGCTTCCCCATCTGCAAAATATGGATTATAAAATGTGCCACATAGTGTTGTAAGTCTAAAAGAGAACACACACACACACACACACACACACAGTGTATCTACTGAAACACAAGAGATGATGCTGAATAAATTATACTTGCCACTATAAATGAAAGAAGGCTCTTCCATTTTTATTGATGCCTCTTTTACTAATGCCTGAGGAATATTACAAAAGACCCAGTAGCATTCTGCTTACCTCAGTGAAAGCCTAATCAGTAAATGTTATCCCTTCTGGAGACTGTTGGGAAAGAGGTCAGTTTACTACACACAGAAATAGCATTTATTTTAGAACCTCCCTTTCCCTATAGTCTAGATAATGTCATCATAATGTGATATATGTATTCTTTAAAAACCTCCTGGTGGGTAAAAGTATGCACTGAAAATAACCAAGGTTATAGAGCAGATAGGGTTAATAGCAGACCTTTGCAAACAGAACACTAGCAAAAACAACTGGTCCATGGAGAAATAACTTGGCCAGCCAAGGTGGACAACTTGGAATAGCTGGAGGCTCACACAGTGCTACTTAAAAAGACAGACTCTCACATACACACAAATAATGTGGAAATGCTGGCAGTGCCTTAGCTGGAGCAGCAATGGAAGGTGCTGAGACAATTCAGATGGGAGTAAACCTCTAAACAGTAACATGTCATTAATGTGGGCATGGGGGGAAGGGCCTGCTGCCATGAGCTAAAAGATGAACAAGGCTGGGGGTGCCCATTCTCAAAGCATGAGTCCCAGTTGTGGGGACTTATGTAAAAATATTTTCTAATAACAACTAAAATGTTTCCTGCTGCCAGTATAGCAAACCAAGTTGAGGACATTTTCCTTACTGGCTAAAGCTTTTAATTGGACTCCTGCTAGTCCAGTTTCCCTTGCCTAGGGAAGAAGAAAATCATATATGAACCAGTGTGTCTTGTTCATTACACAGATAGCACCCCTCTCTCACAGTAACAAATGACCTAACTCATATTCCAGAACCATATATGTCTATATTTTCTGTGTACATACATGATCCTATTTGATATTTACAATGTGTTTATGCAACTAGTGCTATTACCCTCATTGAAAAGTGGATTACCTTGCTCACAAATCCTACAATAAGTAAGTAGCATTAAGATTCACATGAAATCTGTTGATCTCAACACTCATTCTCTTAACCATTATACTACATTACCTGGTTATTTTAGGCCATTTAGGTTATGACAAATGGTACCAGACCCTTTAGCAGATTTTAGGTTCAGCCTTACCTACCCTCAGTCCTCAGAAAACTTCCATTGCCCTTTCTGAATTCACTTCCTATGGTATTAGTGAAGAAAGATAAAAATGATCCAGGCATATTTCTTCCATAAACTAGTTGGGAGAAGGGAAAGGAATAATGTCATCTGCTAAGATCTCTAACCCTGAGGTTATTATTTCGAGTTTACCCCCTATCAGGTATGAAAATTAAAATCATCAGGCTGTAAGTTTTCTGTGTTAAAAGTTTCCACTGGTGAGCTAAATGGAAGAGTGTCCAAGCAGACTGGGTGTCCCCAACTTCCAGGTCAGTTACTGTTAGGATTTATATTAGGCAAACAAGTCTTGAAGGCTAGCAAATAGTCTGATGGGAGAGATTCTTAGATGAAACGCAGAACTTGCTTCCTATCCTGCGATATTCAGTTAGTAGATATCAGGCAGCCATACTAGTTATAAAGGTATTAAATATTTCTGTAGTGCTGGGTAAACAGTCACTGTCTGAGTTCTCTAAATGCTGCCTCTACAACTTCAGCTTTCCTGGCCCCTCCCTTGGATCCCCACAAACCTCCTCCCATTTCAAAAACTAAATGTCTGGCTGCCTAAGGGCTTCTAGTTCTTCAGCTTGCATCTATTCTCACATGCCAGCACTTCTACCATCCTGCTGGTTAAATAGGTCCCATATTGCCCCCACCTGACACTCATTCTATGGCTAAAGAACTGGCTTAATTCCTGAGATGTCAGTTGCCTATCTTTATATTGATGGAATAGGGAGCGTGTAGATGGAAGTAAAGAATTGGAAAATAACCTGACCCTGCTGGATAATTTATCTACTGTTTGAGTATAAGAATATATTTTTTAAATTGAATTCAATTATAGAAAGTTACTAAAGATTTCAACTCCTGTTGATTGACCAAACTTGGCCTGCAGGTGTTTTTTTTTTTTTTTTTTAAATAACCAGGAGTGTGTAAAAATATTGAGTTTAAAGATTAAGCCAAAAAAAATAAAAAGGGTTATCATAGCTATCCTCCACCCTTTTACCTTGTCCTACTGCTCAACTGCATATTTGAAATCCCACGTTGTTCCCTGAAGGGATTCAAATTTGACACCCCCATTCTAAATACATATAATATCATCTCAGTTTTGTTAGTATTTACTCATCAGTGTAAGGCAACACTCATCTTACAGTCTATGACTTGAGCTATGTTGTTTCTGTTTTGTTTGAGAAATGGATACAAAGCTACATTATTCAGAGGTGACCAATTAAGAGTAATAAAACATTTCACCAGACTTAACAAATCCAATTCAATTTTATTCATTTCTAATTGTATTACCAATGAGCATATTTTTGATTATTATTATGTATCTTCTAAACTTCACAGCAGACAAATGCTCTCCTTTTTCCCTTTGGCTTTTTCTTCACCCATGTTCTCCCTGACTCTTGGTGCCCACCTGAGACCTGAGGATAGAAATCTGTTGTGCTGAGACAGCGTCTGGCTTTGGGCCACATCCCTGAATTATTCAGGTGGAGAGAGGGTGGGTGAGTGTTCAACCACAAAGATTCAAGGCCAAGGCAGAGACACTGGTCTGAAATAATTGAGGGAACTACCTCTGGCTCCACTGACTTGGAAGCTCCAAATAAAACCACATGACTAGCTCAGGTCCTTGACCCACTATCCAGCACTCTCATGTAAACTATGAGAGGAGCTCTGAGGAGCCAAGATGACTCTGATCTGTTTTTTGAGTCATTCCTCTCTGTAACCCTACAAGAGGTTTGAGAGAGCCTTTGGATTTGCTGAATAAAAAGCAATCCCCTACCTCTAATTGTCCCTGGGCTGCTCTCCTATAATTATACTATTGGTGTTAAGTTGATTTCATGTTTTTAGTATATTTACTGAGTGCTTACTATGTATAAAGCACTATGAGAACCTTGGTGGGACTTTGGAAAGGTTTTGGAGTCTTCTAGTTTGGGCATGATATAGTCAAGGAAGTTGCCTAGGGTACAATGATCTTAGCATATAAAGTAAAAACAACAGTTATTTGTCTCCAGTAGTTGTGACCAGGTCACTGAAGGTATGTGGAGAGAATATATTTTGATAAAGGCTACAAAATTGTTAACACTTTTAATTATGTTTGGGGCACACAGCATTATAGAACCAGCTGAGTGGGCATTATTGAAAACCTTGTCAACTGTCATTCATTGACTCAGCCAGCCAAGGAAGCTCTTGGGAAAGTTTGCTCATTTCTTTATGCAGGTTGTTTGTCCATCAGTGCAATTTTAGGAGTGTTCTTTCAAAGATTTCAGCAGTCGTTAATCCTAAGAAACAATAGCTTTTTAATTTCAGACTATCCTTCATCACATAATAGTGAAGGTAGAAGACAGTGAAGACTTTTCTAGCTATATTTTTACATCCTATCCTTTCCAGAATATAGTTTTGAGGAAACACGGAGGCAGTTAGGAAGTAGGAAGATATATTCATTTTTTAGATGAACAGCCTGGATATTACCTATTAGTTAAACTATGCTGGGAAACATTAGCACTTAAAGACCTAGAGGACTTGATTTTATTTTGCTTTATATTTATATTTGAGCTTAAATAGAATTCCTTTATGTTTAACTTTTAAAGGTTTTAAAAGCTACAACAATCTAAGCTTAATATTAAAATTTGTAGCTAAAGGAAAGGAATATGCATTCTTTAGCAGCTAACTATTATATTCTAGCTGAAGTGGGAAAAAAATAACCCAAAACTTGCCTTGGTAAAGCCACACACTGGTATCTGTGCCATGGATAGCAGTTCATATTTCAGAACATCAAGAGTAAGGAGAAGCTGGCCTATGATGAAATGTTTCATTTCACAGCACAGAACCCAGTGACATTCCATTAAAAGAGGAGCCGTTGGTATTTAAATTTGTAAAACAAATACAAGGTTTGGCTCCCCAAGGAAACCTCTTGAGGAAGCAAGTTTATTTATCTACTATTAACATTCAGTTAAGAAGAACCCAGCATATCCATCAAAAAAAAGTTAAATACAGAACAGAAATACCTGAAAAAGGAAAAGTGATCTCTTTCTTTCCTACTACACTATCTCTGCCTTCATTCATTTGTCCCATCTTCTCACCCCTGAGCCCCTGATGAACTATAGAAGAAAGTCAACTGCATCAATATCAAGTAAACAGCCAGCAGTCAATGCATTTGTCAATCTTACCCAGTCAAAAATAGGTGTCTTCGTTATCTATCAGCTGCATCCAGAGCTTGGTAGCTTAAAACAGCTATTTGATTATTTCATGACTGAGGGGTCAGCACTTTGGGATGGGGTCAGCTGAGTGCTTCTTCTGTAGGTTTCATCTGGCATCTCCAGTGACTCAGCTGGGATGAAGGTTCTGAGATGGCCCCATTCACATTTATGGTATTTTGTGCTGGCTGTAAATCACAGCTCATCTGTTTCCAGAAAGAGAGTCTGAGCTTTATCATATGTAGCATTCTGATAGACACGCCCCAATGCACAAGAGCTTTTCTAGCCTTTTCTTGCATTACATGTTTTGATGTCCCATTGGCCAAAGCTAGTCAAATGGCCAAGCCCAATCAATGTGGGAGGGGACTGCACAAAGGCCCAGATGCAGGAAGTTGTGATTCACTGAGGGCCATACCATGAAAACCTACTGTAGTAGGTAAGGGTAAATTGCAGGAAAATAGCTGTTCTAACTGATCTTGGTAGCGTGGAATTGGGATGCATGGAAGATTGAGACACTGCCTCTGATTTGGCTTCTGAAAATACACAGGAGAATGATCCAGACAACTTTTTCATACATAATGACATCCTCAGCCCTGTTGCTGAAAACTGGCTTACTAAAAACAAATTGCGTCTTTCTAAAACATTTACTTCCCAAAGCCAATCTATGGACAAAGTGAGTACAGGCTCTATTTTCCTTGATTACTCATTTCTGATTATCTGAATTAGTTTCTAGGTATTTCCAAAAGTACCTGTTATATACAGTAAAAGAAAGCAAAACAAAAACATTTTTGTTCTTGAGTGAGGTCATGGAGTGTTCTTGCTTTAGGCAGAAAGACATAAATCAAATGTTGGGAGAGTTGATGATTTAAAATGCATACAGTGGCATCAGTGACCTGCTTCTAGAACTTTAAACACCCACTAGCCTGAGCAGCTCAGCTATGTATAAAACATACTTGCTTCTGAGAGATCTGTCAAGAGGACCATCTGTAAGATCAGAGAATCACAAAGTTGGAAAGACTCTGAGCAGTTTTTCCTGAGAACCTAGTCAACTTGTGGTCTAAATTATTCAAGACAGATGGACCATCATTCTATTTTAACTTCTTATACTGATGTTTGCTTCTTGCCAAATTCCTCTCCCCTGAAGAAATTGTGAATCTCTGTTTTGCTTAATCTGTTTATAAACCTACATATGATAAATGGAACCTGGAAGCATTTCAGGATTTGGCTAAATTCATTACAGGTCTCAGTTTTGAGAGAGAGAAAATGAGAGAGAAAGAACTTGTGTTATCCATTCATACACAACATACCTTCCATGATAAAGCTAGTTATTTAATTTAAGATGCATGCACCTCTCCTAAAAATTTCTTTCTGTATATAATAACATCAGCAACAAGTTACATTGATTGGGTGCTTATTGTGTACCAGACAATGGACTGAGTGTCTTAGAAGGAAAGCATAGAGATTATATGTTAGATTGAGTTCAGTCCCTGATCAGGGTGCATGCCAAATGGCAGGCAGTCGATGTTTCTCTCTCACATCAATGTTTCTCTCCCTCTTTCTGCCTCCCTTCCCTTCACTCTAAAAAATAAATAAATAAAATAATTAAACAAAATAAGAGCAAGAAAGAGAAAGAGCCAGATGTTTACTAGGAGCTTTTTGTGTGGCAGACACTTGACATACATATCACACCACCTTCACAGTGGTTATAAAAGATAGGGCTTGTGGTTCCCATTTGGCATACTCAGAAACTGAAAACTGTGATCCCCAAGAAGTTAAACCTTTATAGAGATCATATTCTCAGCAAGTACTGGGCAGGGTTTCAAAACTGCACCTTCTTCTCTTCCTAGTCTTAGCATTTGAGTTGATCACAAGATATAAAATAGAGTATGAGAGAAGAAAACACTACTGGGACAGAAATTTTGATAATAAATCATTTACATTAGAAATTACCTAAATATCCTACATTAGTTACCCTTAAATGTATCACAATTCATCCCTACAATGGAATATTGTGTAGCATTAAAAGTTATATTTTCACAAAATACTTAGTGACATGAAGGAATGTCCACAATTTCAAGGTCATAGAAGCAGAACTCAAATATGTATTTCAGCAGTATATATATATATACTGGCTGGTTTGGCTCAGTGGATTGAGCGTCGGCCTGCGAGCTAAGTGTCACTGGTTCAATCTTCCAGTCAGGGCACATCAGAGAAGGAAAACTCTGACTCCAAAAAACCTCCGCTGCCTTGCGGCATACCTCTTCAGGGGAAAGGCTAAGGGAGTAAACCCCGACAGAAAATCCGGAGCCGGAGTCCCTAAGGCGGTTTGACGTTGTAGTCAACACCGGCAACTCCTGCGGCGCACCTGAAGCCAAGCTGTATTGACTCCGTCTTTCCCTTGGATCCTTCAGCTGCGAAGAGAGGGGGGGTCTGCTGCATGGGCAACAGCAGACCCTCCATATCACCCTGCCCAGGCTCTGTAGCTTCATCGCAAGATGTCGATTCAACACGGGAGGAGACAGATACCGTGTCACTCCCGAGTCGGACTGCACAGCCATTCTCGGCGGTGCAGATAGACTCTTGGGAAGCTACACCATCGTCTCTCGAGACGGACGGCTGCCGACGACGACGACGATGTATGTATCTGTATAGTCACACACACACACACACACACACACACACACACACACATATATATATATGGTGGAGAAAAGTAGGTTTATAGTTGTGAATCCATGAAATGGAATTTATTTTTGTATTATTACTTATTAATTATTGTATTAATTTCCATACAAACAACTGTAAACCTACTTTTGCTCTACCCTGTCTATGTAGGTATGTATGTGCATACGTGTGTGTGTATCCATACATTGAAAAACTTCAATGATAGAAAAAGAAGCAATTTCTGTATTTTATTCATTTATTATTGTATCACAGTGGTCATTTGTTCTTTTTATAATTGGAAAAAACTTTTGAAGTTGAAGTCTACTACTTGTATGTCCACACAGTCTTCAACAGCAGAGTATAATGGAGTTAGAAGGGACTGTAGCACAATCTCTTTTCTTTTTTATTTTTTTACAATCTCTTTTAAATAATGGTAAAACTAAGGCCCAGACAAGCATCGCCTAAAGTTAAACAAGAGCTTGCATTAAATTGGTGGCAAGGTTGGAATCATAGTATAGTTTTTTATTGTTTCTTTTTATGTGATTTGTGGAGTAAAGCCTTATCAGAAAAAAGAGTTCTCACACTGAAGCAATGCTTTGAACTTCTGTGGTTCCCATGTATATGTGAAAAATAAAGTTGGGCTCCCCTTAGCAAGACAGATCACCCAGAGCCCTGCATGCTCTCTGTCTTCTGCTCTTTAGCGCCTCTAGCCAGAACACAGCCAGTCTCACTCGGACAAGAATTCAAAAATCAAGAGAACGAGAAATCCAGCTTCTATTCTGACAGGCAATTTACTGAAAGTGGCCCCTTCCCTTGGAATGTCCCTCTGGTCTGCATCTTCTAGAGCCAGAGCCAGATTAAACATGTAGCCCCAGCTCCTCAGAGACTCTTTCTGGCCAAGGCTTACCATGGATGGATCTCAGCCTCTGTGGAATAGTCAAAGATGTGTACATTTGTTTCCATAATTGCCCTAAATATTCACATTGTCCTTATCAGTAGACTACATTACATATTTATTTACAATTATCATTTACAATGCCCCACCCCCCAAATTGGGAAATGAAACAACTGTTTAGCAATTAGAAGAACATGGCATGTCCCCTTTGACTTATCACTTAAAAGAGGATGGGTTATAAGTATTTACTTTGGGATTTCTAAAACAGGTCTGACCAGTTGTAGGCAGAATTTAAATAATTTCTCAGGAATTCTCTGCTGTAAGAGATTACAGAGATATATGAGGAGAGATGAATGAAATAGCAGATTTTTGGATTTAAGTGGCATTTGTCACCAATTTAATGAGACTGGGCAATTGCATGGTTGGTGTCCCAATTTGAATTGTGTTATTTACTTGGTCACAATCCTCGCCATTGAGTATGCAATGGTAATTATGCAAGCCTGTGGGGTCACTGCTTAATTTGCTAACTAGTTTGCCAGTGAGTAGCTCAGAGGAAAGCTCCTCAAAACTGACTGTTTATACCAAAGTGGGCGGGTGGGGGGGGGGCAACCACCTCCTTTAAGTTATTTCTACCATTAATTCAAATAATAAAAACGCAGGAATAAAACCTCAAGTTTTTTAAATGGCTAATTTGTATGATATATAATCTTTCATGCAAATGTAAAAGAAAGACGTAATCAAGTGTATTTGTCTGTTTTTAATTAAACCAGATGGAAAGCCAACATTTTTGCTTGTACGTATTTCACTACAGGAACTATAAGAAGATGGTGAATATTATGTTTTTCTTGTGTTTCCTACATAAGAACGTATTGCTTATATATGAATAACTGACAATAACTTGGGGGAAAAAATAAACTTAAAGAAGTTCACCCTTAGTGTACTTACGTAAATAAAAGAAGAAATGGTGTGTTTACTCATACTATATCTAGTTAACAGTGTGTGAAGTTTATTTTAAAATCCCATACAAATAGTTAGTTTATTATATACAAATGTGGTCAGTTAAAACAGATTTCCTAAAGCATAGCAGATTTAAATAAGTTTGTATCAACATAGCTTTCCAATCCAGCATAATTATCAAATTATTTCACATTATCTTCAAGGGGAAATGGTTTTGCGCCCAGTGGTAAACACAGTTTTAGCACTCTACTTTGAAGGGTAGGGGAGTGCGGAAATAACTTACCACTTTAGTTCATGGTATAGACATTTTTGAATAATAACCAAAGGGTTCTTGTCAGTTTCAGGAATTCACTGAATATACACTTTCACTTTTTAAAAGTGGGTCTGGAATCAAACTCTTAATAGAGTGAGAGCAACTCTGTGTCATAGACTCCAGAAATGGATTGAGGGCCCTTTTTAGAATTTCCACATACTAAGAATGTTCAAAAGAGTCAATAAAACTAAACTTTGGGGCCAACCAGTCATGGCGGGAAAATTACCACTTAAAGATTGTCAACAGAAAAGGCAAACATGTTGAACTTAACTAGTGTTAGAGAAACTAGGCATGGGGCAAGGCGTAAAAGAGTGCTTTCCAATGGGGTTTGCAACTTAACAGTACTGGATCAGGTATGGTTGTTCTTATTACGGAGGTTGTTACCCAGGACAAGTCACACCATTTCTTTCAAAGTGATTTATCTTATTTCTGCAATGAGACCAATAGCACCCTGTACCTCCACTGAGTAGGTAACATTAAATATTTGTCTTTTTTTTTTAGGCATTAAGTTCCTTTACATAAAGGCCCTGATCATCCTTACAACCCTAGTACCAATCACATACTTGCACAAAGCAGGATTTGTTGAAAAAGACATTGTTTTATTGGAAAATTATAAAGAGCAAATGAGACAGTTCATGTAGAATGTTTAGCACTGTGCTTGAGAATGAATCCTCAATGCAAGTGAGATACCATTATTATTAGTGTTATTATTATTTGCAATGCCTGTTAAATAAAATAAGAATTACCAGGGTCTTTCAGGATAAAGTCACCAAATATTCTAATAGGGGGATGCTAAAAAACTACATTTTATTGGTTCAATTTGTAGTTGTCAGGCCCAAGGAAATCACTAAAGTTTGGCTTCTCAGCCAGAATGGCAACTCTTCAATTTACAAAGGAATATATATATATTTTTTCTTGAGGACAGGAATTCTGAAATCAAGAGTTGAAACACATAATTAATAGTTAGAAGGTCGTTTATAAGCTCTGAATTAGAACAAAGGACATTGTCTTTATTGTTTTGTGGGATGTGTAATACAGCCTGGAGATTTACCCTCATTCTACCTTTCTGGTACCTTTCTGGTGGCTGAAAAGTTTGTATCTACCAAATATCTCAAATATAAGCTCACTTACTCTCTTTCCCCCAACCCTTACACAATGAAAGATGTAAGTGCTGACTAATCTATCCTATCCATGGCTAATGTAATTTTGAAACTGAAAGGAACCTCAGGGAACATCTATTTCCCTACACATGACACCTATGTTATAGATGAAAGAAGTGAGTCTCAACTAAGTGACTTTCCCAAGGAAAAATAGACAGACAGACTGTAACAAATCAAAGACCTGACTCCAGTTTCCCAAAGCCTAGTCCTCCCAGTTCACTATGCAGCTTTACCCAATATTCCCAATAGTGGTAGTCTGAAAAACAACCCTCAAACATTTTCACATCCTAATCCTTGCTACCTGTACATGTTGCCTTACCTGGAAAAATGTCCTTGCAGGAATGATTGGGTTAAGGATCTTGAGGTGGAGAGATTATCCTGGATTATCAGGGAAAATTCAGAATACAATCACATGTATCCTTGTAAGAACTAGGCAGGGGATCAGAAATACACAGAGGAAAAGGTGATTTGAAAAAGCAGCAGAGACTTGAGGATGCTGGCCTTGAAGATTGGTATGATGCAGTCACAAATCAAAGAAAGTTAGCAGCCCCCAGGAGCTGGAAGAGTGGAGGAATTGATTCTCCTGTAGAGCCTGCAGAGGGAGTGAGGACCTGCCAAAACCTTGATTTCAGTCCAGTGATACTAATTTCAGACTTTTAGCTTTCAGAACTGTGAGAGAATAAATTTCTGCTGTTAAAATCCACCAAGTTTTGGTACTTTGTTACAGCTGCCACAGGAAACCAATATACCTATAAAAACAGGAGTCATGTTTTCCTATTATAAAAATTGTAGGCATATAATATGATCACAGGACAAAATACTTTCTACATAGACTGTTCTAGAAATTATACACAACCCTGTCCAAAGTCACTTTTTGTAACACAGTGTCTCAGAGTAAACTGGACTAGAGCTGTATTTTACATATGAGGGGGAACCCCCAAAATCCAAATTTATTTATAAAAAATTGTGTATTTATTATTATGTGTTTAAACTTCAGTCACCTTCAAAGCACTCTCTACTTAATGCAATACACCTATCAAGATTTTTTTCCACTGCTCAAAACAGTTTTTGAACTTGTCAATTTTTGTGCTTTTTAGTGCTTCTGCCACTTTTTGTTTCATCTCTTTCACATTAGCAGTATTTCTCTTTGAGCACTTTTTTCATCCAGGGAAACAAACAAACAAAGAAGTCATTTGGCCAAGATCAGGTGAATAGGAAGGGTGGGGCACGGAGGTCATGATGTTTTTGGTCAAAAACTGCTGAGCACTCAGCACTGTGTGAGCCGGTGCACTCATAAATTACCCATCATAAAATGGGGAAACATGCTGAAAGAATCTTTAAAAAAATCACTGATGTCAAACACAAACTCTCACGACAATGCCAGATGGATGGTACACTGATACAAATGGGTTCCTAGAACACTCACTTAGCAAGGGGCCTGCCCTCTGAAAGATAATTCTGGGTTTTTGGGGTCCCCCCTCATATATTTAGAAGAGATTTTTTGCAAATTAATTTTTTTAGGGAACATCCTTGTCTTATAAACAAGATATACATAGATTTTCATTTAGTATGTTATTTTTTCAAGGAACAAATTTCATGATATTGTGTTGATCTTCCTAGCTTTAGTTTTAGAGGATGATTTTATTTTTAACTTTAAGCTAGACATATTCCATGAAACACCCAATCACTTTCCACCTCAATAATTCCTCATCACTCTTCCCATGAGGGATATATCTATGGTTTAATCTTTGCTTGTATGTAATTGGCTGGTGTTTTTTATTACCTTCAAGAAAATACCTCTTTTTATGCTTAAATATTTTTTTGTATATTTTATTGATTATGTTGTAACAGTAGTCCCAATTTTTCCCCTTTGCACTGCTCTGCCCAATACAACCCTTCCCCCAGCAATCCCACCCCCTTTAGTTCATATCCATGAGTCATGCATATAAGTTCTTTGGCTTCACCCTTTCCTATATTATTCTTGACTTCCCCATGTCTATTTTCTACCAACCGATTATGCTTATTAATCCCTGCACCATTTCCCAATTTCTCCCCCTTCTCCCTCCCAGCTGATAACCCTCCAAATGATCCCTATACCTATGATTCTGTTCCTATTCTGGTTTGCTTAGTTGGATTTTGTTCTTATTTTTTAGATTCAGTTGTTGATAGTTGTAAGTTTGTTGTCATTTTAGTGTTCATAGTTTTAATCTTCTTTTTCTTAAACAAGTCCCTTTAACATTTCATATACAGTAATCCCTCACTTATCACGGGTGTTATGTTCTAGAATCCCCCGCGAAGTAGGAGCCTTACATTTATTCTACACTCTTAAACCTATGTAACTTTAACAACATACACATACAGTACCACAAAATCCCGCAATATAGCAAAAAATCTGCGATAAATAATTAAATATAATATTTTTAAAAATCCTGCGATACAGTGAGGCCACAATAAGTGAACCGCGATATAGAGAGGTACTACTATAATAATGACTTGGTGATAATGAACTCTTTTAGCTTTACTTTGTCTGGGAAGCACTTCCTCTGCCCTTTCATGCTAAATGATAGCTTTGCTGGATAGGGTAATCTTGGTTGTAGGTCCTTGCTTTTTATCACATTGAATACTTCTTGACAGTTCCTTCTTGCTTGCAAAGTTTCTTTTGAGAAATCAGCTGATAGTCTTATAGGCACTCCTTTGTTGGTAGCTCTCTGCTTTTCTCTTTCTGCTTTTAGGATTCTCTCTTTATCTTTCACCTTTGGCATTTTATGATGTGTCTTGGTGTGGTCCTCTTTGGGTCTAGCTTGTTTGGGATTTTCTCTGTTTCCTGGACTTGTATGTCCATTTCCTTCTCCAAATTTGGGAAGTTCTCCTTCATTATTTTTCACATAAACTTTCAATTTCTTGCCCTTCCACTTCTCCTTCTGGCATCCCTATGTTTCTGATGTTGGCACGTTTAAAGTTGTCCCAGAGGTTCCTAAGCCTCTCTTCATTTTTTTTTTTAAATTCTTATTTCCTCATTCTGTACTGGTTGACTGTTTTTTCTTCCTTATGTTCCAAGTCATTGATTTGAAACCCAGTTTCCTTCCCTTCACCATTGGTTTTGTGTCAATTTTCCCTCGTTTCACTTAACATAGCCTTCACTTCTTCCCTTATGTATCTGCTGTACTCAAGCATATCTGTCAAGCCTGTGAGCATCTTTATGACCAGTGTTTTGAATTCTGCATCTGTTAGATTGGCTATCTCCTTGTCTCTTAGGTTGGCTGTCTCCTCATCGCTTAGTTCTCCCACTGGAACCTTGATCCATTCCCTCTTTTGGGCCATACTTCTCTGTCTACTCATCTCAACAGGCTCCTGTGTTTGTTTATTTCTGTGTCTTAGGTAGAGCTGTCCCTCCTGTTACATTGTAAGGGGTGGAGCCTTAGATATTCATCTGTACACGGCGACCTATTTCACCACGTTGTGGTGCTGTATGTGGGGGAGGGGTCAGAGAGGGAACAATGCCATTTGCTCTGCACTTGCCCCTTTTCCAGGCACTTCTCCCACTTCTGTATGGGACTGGTACCTCTCCAGCTGTTGCCCTGGCATTGTTCCCAGGATGGGTGGGTCTGCAGATTATCTAGGACCATGGGGGCCATTTAAACAGTGGACTCTGCTGAGAGACTGGCAGTTTCTTTCTCCACCCCAAACGCCACTGATTTGCACAGTCAGAAGCAATGAGGCTTGATTTTCCCCGATGCTGGGACTGTGAGCTGCAGGGTCTCGTCAGGAGCTGGGAACACTCCCCAGGTGTCCCTCCCCACTTTTTAAAACATGTGACTGCACTTTCTGCCGGCCTGCCACTGCCACCACTGCTGTTGCTTCCGCTGCCATCACAACACCGCATCCTCTCTGTCCAGCGCTGCCCCTCCTACCTGTCTGGATGAGTATTTCTTCTTTATCTTTGTTTGTTGGACTTCCATGCAGCTCAGTTTTCTGGAACTTCTTGTTGTCTCTAGTTTTGAGGTAGTTGTATTCCTTCTTAGTTGTGGAGGGATACCCAGCGTGTCTGTCTAGGCCTCCAGCTTGGCCGGAAGTTTTATCCTTAAATCTTAAATGTATGCAAGCCAGCATTGGAAATGATGTATTAGTATTGGTTAAAGATCGGTAGACTACCCCTTCGTGTTATAAAAAAAATACAGTTATTTAAAGTAGATGGTAGAATAAAAGGGTATTTATTGCTAAGACTAGATGTTTCTCTAAATAAATTTTAACTGAGAGTATTATTTTAATAGTCCATAGGGTATAGGATGAAGGCTTTTGTTATTATTAAGAGATTACATATTTATAGGCATTAGTTTCTAGTGAAAATTGGGTTTTTGCCTTCTGTAATTGTACTGATTTTTGTAAGAGTATTTATCATAAGTCTCTACATAGTAAATATAGGGTACAAAGTCACTGAAACTTACATAATTCACTAATAAAAATTAAATATTGTAATAAAGTTTGTATGCTTATCTATAGGACATTTTATAAAAAACCAATAGAGAAAAATATGGCATTCACCACTAAAGTAGGGAGAAAATATTCCCAAGAAACAAAAATGTAAACAAAGGTCATGTTCTCAGAAGTTATCTGTCAGTTAAGCCATAGGGAATTGCCATTTTGTAGGTCAGAAAATGCTAAAATGGTAATAATTCCTTATGATTCAGCTTAGTAGTTTGCTTAGAATTGATTGGTCTTGGGGGGTATAAAATGATCTAATTCAAAGGTAGGTCATGGACACTTGACTCCTGATCTATTTCTGTACTTTGTCACTTTGAACCAATTTATGTTTCATAGGCCTAATAAAGTTGTCTTTAAATAATTTGGTGTGAATATTTAAAGAAAATAGTAAAGTTTTACAGCTTTCAGAATGACTAAAATTATACATGAAACAATTTAAGACCCCCAAATTATAAAAACACAGGAAAAAACAAAAAATCTAAACACACCAATTACCAGCAATGACATTGAAGCAGTAATCATAAAACTCCCAACCAAAACAGTTCAGGACCAGATGGCTTCACAAGAATTCTGCCAAATGTTCAAAGAAAAATTAATACCTATCTTTCTTAAACTATTCTTAAAAATTAAAGAGGAAAGAATGCTTCCAAACTTATTTTATGAAGCCAGAACCAAAACCAGAAAAAGATATCACAAAAAAGAAAAGAAAACTACCAGCCATTATCCTTGATGACCATAGTGCAAAAATTCTCAACAAAATATTAGCAAACTGGATTGAAAAATACATTAAAAGAATTGTACACCATGACCAAATGAGATTCATCCCAGGGCTGCAAGGATAGTTCAACATCCATAAATCAATCAACATGATACATTGCATTAACAAAATAAAGATAAAAACTATTTGATCATCTTAATAGATGCAGAAAAAGCAGTTGACAAAACTCAACATCTTTTTATGATTAAAAACTCTCAACAAAATGAGAGTAGAAGGACATATTTCAACATAATAAAGGCTCTATGTGACAAAACCACAGTTAATATCATAGTCATTGATGAAAAACTGAAAGCTTTTCCTCTAAGATCAGGAATAAAACAAGGATACCCACTATCACGACTTTTATTCAACATAGTATTGGAAGTCCCAGTCACAGCAATCAGAGAAGAAAAAAATAAATAAACAGCATCCTAATCAGAAAGAAAGAAATAAAACTCTAAATATTTTTAACTGACCTGATACTATATATAGAAAGCCGTAATGACTCCATCAAAAAATTACTGGAAGTAATAAATAAATTCAGTAAAGTTACAGGATACAGAATCAGTATACAAAAATCTGTTGCATTTTTATACATCTGTAACAAATAATCAGAAGGAGAAAGTAAGAAAACAGTCCCATCTACAATTGCACCAAAAAGCATAAAATACCAAGGAATAAATTTAAGCAAAAAGGTGAAAGATCTGTACTCATAAAACTATAAGGCACTGAAGAAGATATAAATAAATGGAAGGATATACCTTGCTTGTGAAGTGGAATCTTAGTTGATGTTGAAAACATAAATAAGGAGAGTAGAGCCAATGATGACATGTAGTCTGTGAACACCTGTAACATGGATTGGAAAAATTAATATTGTTAAAATATTCTTACTACCTAAATAAATATATAGCTTCAATGTTATCCCTATTAAAATGCCAATGACATTCTATTCAGAATTAGAACAACTAATTATTAAATTTATATGGAACCACAAAAGATCCCAAATAGCCAAAGAAATCTTGAGAAAAAAAAAAAAGTGGGAGGTATCACACACCCTGATATCAAACTATCCTACAAAGCTTCAATAATAAAAACAGTACACGTGCATAAAAACAGATATATAGATCACTAGAACAGGATAGAATGCCCAGAAACAACTCGTGGTTTATATGGTCAATTAATCTGTGATAAAGGAGACAAGGATATGCAATGGGGTAAAGACAGTCTCTTCAATGCATGGCATTGGAAAAACTGGACATATATGTAAGAAAAGAAAGAAAAAAAGAAGTTGAACTACTCTTTTACACCATATAAAAAATATACTCAAAGTAGAATAAGGATTTAAATGTAAGATCGGAAACCATAAAATTCCTGGAAGAAAACATAGGCAATGAATTCTTTTTTTTTTTAATTGATTATGCTGTTACAGTTGTCCCAATTTTTCCCCCCTGCTCCCCCCTCCCTCTAGTTGCCCCCCCTTAGTCCATGCCCATTGGTTGTGTATATAGTTCTTCTCAACCTCTTCCTGTCTCCTCCACTCCCTCCTACTATGCTTCTTAATTCCTGCATCATCTCCCTCCCTTTTCCCCCTTCCCCCTCCCCGCTGACCTCCCCCCAATATGTTCCCTGTACCTATAATTCTTTTTCCCCTCTCATTGCCTACTTAGTTTGCCTTTGTTTCAACTCCCTAGCTTCTGCTGTTGGTTGTTGTGATACAGTTTTCATTTTAATGTTCATAGTTTTGATCCTCCTTCTTCTAAACAAGTCCCTTTAACATCTCATATAACAGTAGTTTGGATCTAACAAACTCCTTCAGTTTTACTTTGTCCTGGAAGCACTTTCTCTGCCCTTCTATTCTGAATGACAGCTTCACTGGTTAGAGTAATCGTGGTTGTAGGTTTTTGCTTTTCATTACTTTGAATATTTCTTGCCAGTCCCTTCTTGCCTGTAAAGTCTCCTCTGAGAAATCGGCTGATAGTCTAATTGGGACCCCTTTGTACATAATTCTTCTCTTCTCTCTTGCTGCTTTTAAGATTCTTTCTTTATCTTTAATTTTTGACATTTTGATGATAATGTGTCTCGATGTGGTCCTCCCTGGGTCTAGCCTATCTAGAACTCTCTGTGCTTCCTGGACCTGTAAGTTCATTTCCTTCCCCAGATTAGGGAAGTTCTGCTTCATTATTTTTTCACATAAGTTTTCAATTTCTAGTTCTTCTTCTTCATCTTCTGGCAATCCTATAATTCAAATGTTCATTCGCTTATAGCTGTCCCAGAAGTTTCGGAGCCTCTCCTCCTATTCCTCCCTTTTTGTTTCCTCTTTCTGCACTGGTTGACTGTTTGTTCCCTCCCTATGTTTTGATTTGTTGATTTGATCCATGGCTTTCCCTTCCTCACCACTTGTCTTGTATGTATTTTTTTTTCATTTCAGCAGGACTAGCCTTCATTCCTTCCCTGTCTTGATTCAGCCCCGCTGTTAGGTCTATAAGCTGCCTTATAACTATAGCTCTGAACTGAGCCTCTGAAAGATTCGCTATTTGTTCATCGGTCAAGGCCTTTATTTGTTTTTTCGTTAGCTGTGTGATTAGTATTTCAATCATTAGTGCTGCCATTCTGACTATTTTGTTTATCTTTCCTTCTTGGGCGGGGCGCTATCACACCTCCTATGCTAGATTGGGTGGAGCCCCGTGTGCTCGTGTGCTCGTCACCACACTGTGGCGCTTTGCATGGGTGCGGGGGTCCAAGATGGAGTCCTGCTGTTACTCTCTGCTGAGGAACTGGGAGCCTCCCCCATCCCCACAGTCTGAGACAATGGGGTCTGCCTTCCCTGGCATTGGAATCACAAGTCAACGGGTCTGGTCTACAGCCAGGGCCGGCTCCCAGGCACTTCTCTCCTTCCCCCAAATACAGGTATCTGCTTAACAGGTCCCATTGTTCACTGCTGCGGCTGCCTCCTCCAGCACAGTTTGAACTTTCTCACCCGCAGTTTTGCCCTTCCTACCCGTCTGGACGAGCACCACTTGTTTATGACTTCATATGTTGGACTTCCATGTAGCTTTATTTTCTGGAACTTCTTATTATTTTTGGTTTTGCAGTAGTTGTAGTCCTTCTTAGTTGTGGAGGGAGACAGAGCGTGTTGGTCTATACCTCCACCTTGGCCAGAAGTCTCAGGCAATAAATTCTTGACATTGCTCTTAGCAGAATCTTTTTATATATGTCTTCTCAGGTAAGGGCAATGGACCAAAATCATAAACAAATGGGAAAACATCAGACTAAAACATTTTTGTACAGCAAAGGAAACTACCAACAAAATGAAAAGACAACCTACTAAATGGAAGAAGATATTTGCAAATAACACATCTGATAAGGGATTAATATCCAGGGTATGTAAAAAACTCATACAACTTAACACCAATAAAACAAATGATCCAATTAGAAAATGAGCAAAGGACATAATAGACACTTCTTCAAAAAGGACATACAGATAGCCAATAGACATATGAAAAGATGCTCAGCATCACTGATCATCAGAAAAAATGCAAATTAAAACCATAATGAGATATCACCTCACATAATAAATTAATAAGCAACAAGTATTGGTGAGGATATGGAGAAAAGGGAACCTTCATGTACTGTTGATGGGATTGTAAATTAGTGTAGTCATTATGGAAAACAATATGGAGAATTTTCAAAAAATTAAAAATATAGCTGCCATACAGTTCAGCAATTCCACTTCTGGCTATTTATCCAAAGGAAACAAAAATATTAGCTTGAAAAAATGTATACACCCCTATGTTCACTGTAGCATTATTAGTAATAGCCAAGATAGGAAGCAGCCTAAGTGTCCATTAATAGGCATTTGGATAAATAAGATGTATATACAGGGTGGTAACAATAAGTTTATAGTTGTGAGTACACGAAGCACAGAATATATTCTTGTGTTATTATTAACAATTGTATTATTAACAACTGTTAACCTAGTTTTGTCCACTTCTGTATATACAATGGAATATTATTTAGAAATAATAAAGAATGAAATCTTGCCATATGCTGTAACATGGATGGACCTATAAGGTATTATGCTAAGTGAAATAAGTCAGAGAGAGAAAGACAATTATCATATGATTTCACTTATATGCTGAATCTAAAAATGAACAAACAAATGAATAAACAAAACAAAACAGAAACAGACCCATAGGTACAGAGAAGAAACAGGTATAGAGAACAAACTGATGGTTGCCAAAGGGGAGGGAGATGGGAAATAAGAATTTAAGAAAGAAAGAAAGAAAGAAAAGAAAGAAAAGAAAGGAAGGAAGGAAGGAAGGAAGGAAGGAAGGAAAGAAAGGTGAAATTATAGAATGAAAAATAAAAAAAATAAAACAAACAAAATAATCAAGAACCCACTCAAACAGGAAATGCATAAGATTTATGTATTACCACATCTTTCATCCTCCACCCAGCCCACGGAAAAAAGAATCCTCTTTTCTTTCTTATGTTAATAGCATGACCAGATCTTCTATAACACTGGGGAAGACAATTTTTGTTGATTTAGATCTGAAACTTGTTTTTTACTAACTTTTGGCATCTGAATCCAAAAATGACCCCAGTTTCCCTCTGTCTCATCAACTTTTTAAGGTACAGGCTAACCTCCCTTTGTCCCAAAAATCATACAAAATGTACATACAAAGGAAAATAAAGAAAAAATTACCTGAATATACTGTTTATTTAGAGTTATTTTATTCATATACAGACTATATATTGTTACTGTAAGTCAAACTGTGTACAAGTAGTAAAGTTCTGTTACCAAAGATACACATTAAGGTATTTTATCTTTTCAAGCAACAAACTAGGAAATGCCAAAATGAGATACTTGAAACAGTCTCCTTCGGTTGGCAAAGCTTTAACAAATTGCTTCACGAGACCCAGTTTTATGTGTGGAGGTGGGAAAATAATGTTCTTTCTGTCAACAAATGGCTCATGTAGAATGTTTGGATCACCAGGTTTGAGGTCAGATCTTGGAGGCCAATTCGACTCTGCCCAATGCTTCTCATGAGCTCTGCTGTCCCACATACACAGAAAACAGGGATACTTGGCATACCCACGTTACTGACCAAGAAGGAAGCAGACCATTTTAAGGTCAACACAGATTATCCCATTGTGCCTGTGATATTGCAACAGATCAATGACTCTGTCTTCATATTCTTCACAAAAACAAACTGAATGGCCAACTGGGACTGCACCAAATAAATTGCCATTGTGGAGGAGGACACACTTGAAGCTCCACTTTGAGCTACCAATGAACAGTTGCCATTCAGTTGCATTAAAGATTGGAATTCCCAATTCCTCCATTAAACCATGTATGTTATGGCAATACACAAAGCCACTGTCACTTCAAAAGTACTGCAGAAATGCACTTTCTCTTGATCAAAAGTAGGATGCCTTCCCTCCTTTTTCAAGCAAGATTTTCTCATGCAGTATTGATGCTAGTTCTGAAGCCTCTTTGGATAGTCCCAAATCTCATGCCAAATCATTCAACCCATGCTGATCAAATCCCTTATGAACTGAGTCATCTTCAATTTCAAAATCTTCATCGTTGCTATCACTTAGTTCTTCACCATACTCCTGTTTTTCGAAAGAGGGTAGTTCAATGAAAACTGCACTGGGATTTCAGCTGAATGAGGCACTGAGCGTATAGCTGATGGTAGACTAGGATACTCTGTTTTACATTTATTTTTCTTGTTCTATCCTGATGTTTTCACAATACAAAAGTAACAGTCACTTGAATGATCTCTGGGCTCTTGCCAAATCATAGGTATACCAAATGGCAATTCATCACGTGTTCCCTCCATCCACATCCATAAACTCATGACACATTGCTTGCATACCTTGTGAGGAGCCCAAGACTTATCTTGATCACCAAGTTTTAAAATATGCTAAATAGGCTTGCCTGACAAATGCACTGATGTTTGTCCTTTGACTGGGAATGGTGAAACTGCCACAGATATAACAAAATGAATCAGGGTTGTTTAGGCACTTACAATGAGAAATAGCAGAGGCACACATGATCTGAAGGAAAGGAAATAAGTACATATGTAAATAAAAAAATAAATTCTGCTAACTCCTTGTATACAGACAAGAACTCGGACTACACTTTGGAATACGATTCACTATATAGAGGGGCACGCAACCTCTCACCGCACTGTCTCATGTGTAACTGAATAGCCTAGACAAGTATGAACCTTTTGCTGGTCTCCAAGGTCACTCCCCCCCCCCCCCAACTCGAGGGAAGTTTGCTCTCAGCCAGTAGGAGAGCACTAGTGCTTCCCTCGATCTAGGCTCAATCCAACCTAGACTGGTTGTATTAAGATAAGCTGTAGAGAAAAACTTGATGTGATAGAAGAAAACTATCTGCAGTTTTGAAATCAGCATGCCTATTTAAGTCAAAAACAGCTGAAAAATAGAACTCAACAGGAATTATGTCAAAAATTGTTCCCCTGTGTAATCTGTGGAATTCAAATAAAGGAAGCACCACCATGCCTAAGAAGGATACATGGGTCTTCTAAGAAGCTAATTATTTGAAACATTAGCTACATTTAAACAAAATATTTCCATTCAGCCTGGAAAATTTTTCCCCCACCTACAGAAGTAAAAGTATCTCAGCTGGTTATTAGAAGGGCTCTCATCAAATTAGAGTAATGATGGCATCAAGTTTATCCTTGATAGGAAGGCAATTCGGGGTCCCCACAGGAAAACAACAGTATAGTCAAATTGGGTGTTTTGAAATAAGATTAATAAAGGAGCAATTAACAAAGGTATGGGTGGGCAGGGTATAGACATACCACAAGGAATTGTGCCATACACTGGGCCAGTGCCATAGATTAAATGTTTGTGCCCCCCTACCCCCAAATTTGTATGTAAAAACCTAATGCTGAATGTGATACTTTGGCAAGAGACTAGGTCATGGGAGAAGAATCCTCATAAGTGGGATTAAAGAGCCTTAAGAGATCCCTTGACCCTTCTACCATGTGATAATACAGCAGAAAGATGGCCATCTGTGAACCAGCAAGCCCTCACCAAACATGAAAGCTGCTGCCAACTTGATCTCAGACTTCCCAGCCTACAGAACTGAGAGATTAATTCTGTTGTTTAGAAGCCCACCCAACTGATGGTATGTAGTTGTTGAAGTCCTAACAGACAGCTACTAAAGGTCATGGCACCATGTAAAATGCTAAGTCTAAAGTGAGAGAGAGAGAGAATGAGAGATGGGTGGGGAAGCCGATCTGACAAAGAACCATGACAACTCCACAGAAAAGGAATCTGGAAAATAAAAGCTCCAATTTACTCTTTCCTCCCTCCATCTCCTATAGGTCTATTTTGCTGAGGCCACCATTAGCCCGAGGGCCTGAGAATGTGTTAATGCACTTCCTAAAGGCCAGCCACCTGGTCACTAGGAAGAGTGGAGAAAAGTGGGCAATAGACCAGAGGAGGCAAAAAGTATTTTTCCAGCACGATTCCACATATTCACACAAAGCCTAGTTAGAGCATAGCTTTGAATGATGTAGCTAACAAGAAAGGGGTTGCTATGTAAGCACCAAAGCAAATTAAATTCATATTCTTATTAAAAACAGTGTGAGTGGATACGTGAAGAATGGGAAGAGAGAGAGTAACATGTACTTACTGAGTTTCTGTTACATCACAGACACCATTTTGTGTGATTTACATATGGTATCTCAGTTAATTCTCAGAAGAGCAATATGTCATATATACATACATAGCCATCCTACAGATAAAAACACTAAAATTAAACAACTTCTGTTACTCCTCCAAAGTCATATAGCTAGTAGGTGGCTGAGATGGGACTCATACCAGGTCTGACTAAATTCAAAGTCCCTGCAGACTTCACGATTGCATGGAACGTGCTCATGACTGTCTATAATTTGAAAGCTGAAGGCTGGTATGTGTGAATCTTCAGTAAGTACACATATACATTGCTGCTAGGCCTCAAGAAACAGAAATGTCATATCTATACCAACCAATATGCCCTCAACACACATTGCTCTACTATCTTCCAAAATGTACCACCCTCTTAGACATCTCACTGTGTATTTGCATATTGCTCTCTCTGCCTGAAATGTTCTTTCTTAACTTTTCTCCCCCTCACCCATCATTTTTACCAATCGAAATTTTCATATCCTTCAAAAGATGTTTTTTTCTAGATTTCTTATGATTAATGACTTCTCACCTTCATTCTCTAAATACCTTTAGAACATTAGTCCCATTATGTTTTTATGATAATAATTTGTATATGTTTATCCTTGTTCCTTAGCTTATGTGGTAGACATTTGTGCAGTTTGCTTTCACAGCATCTATTCTCCCTTCTTTTGGTGTCAGTGTCCTGAGTTTTCTTTGGAGAGCGACCCCTCCTCCATTCTCTAACCCTGTGGTTAGTTGGGGCCATTTTTATTCCAATTCCAGGAGTGCCCATGTGACTCAGGGTTGGCCAGTCAGAGTACAACCTCCACCTGCACTCAGTGATTAGCATGGGAATGGATCCATGACCAATCACAGCTGGAATGAGAAAGATAAAGTAGTTGGTGGATTGGTGGGACAGAATACAAGAGTCTTTTTCTTTTCTTTTTTGTAAAATTTAAATCAGTCAACATAAAATCTGGAGCCACCATGTAAAGAGAACCTGTGTATTAGTAAAGTAGATGCAGAAGAAAATAGAGTAGAAGAGACAAAGAGGCCAAATCCTGACGACATTCACTTGAATCGTTTGGTTTACCCAGTGCTACTCCAGGTTTCCCTAAAGTATATAAGCCAATACATTTAAGTTTTCAGATACTTACAACCCCAAACTCCTAACTATAAGTGCCTAGCAGAACATCTGGTATATTGGAAATGCTCAGAAAACATTCATTGAATTAATTAAGTCAAGTCCTCAGAAAGGGGTATTTGTCCATGTTTCAAAGTCCTAAAACCCAAATCAAGAAGACTATCAGGTTTATACTCTTGCCTTTGGTTTCAGGACAGTACTTGAAAAGTGTTTGCTACATACAGATAGAACTTATGATTTCCTATAGTACATGATAATCAGAGAGAAGGTGTGTTGGCTGAATAATGTGTGAGGTAGCCAGGACCAAGCCTGACATTTTTAAGGTGTTGAAAACTTATGACAAGCTTGTTGGTCCTTTCAACCCATCTGCTAAACTCTCCTGAAGATCTCTTGACAGTTTATATGGGTGGAGGCGGGGAAGTGTTTGGATTCTTTCCTACTCTATAGGAAAAATAAGATTACAATTTTCCTTTCTAGTATCTCATTATTTTTTTCTCATCCCAATTTGCCAATCCCTGGGAATTCTCTTGCAACAATAGAAGTTTTTTGAGTTTCTTAATTGCTCACAATTATTTCCTTAATTTTTACCTAATCCAAAGCAATGGGCTGACAGAAGTCATACCAGACCAGGGGTGAGAGCCTGAAGTGAACTATGTCAGTTTTCCCAGGAATCTGGAATTAGAATAGAAAGAGAATGGCATTGATTTAGTCATTGTATGTGCCTTGAACTACATGTGGCCTTGAGAGCTGTGGGTGGGCATCTTCTCCCACCACGTGGGATGAGGAACAGGGAAGATAAGACAAAAACATGAAACAGATGTGCAGATATGAGCAAATAGGGTGTGTATGCTCCCTGGTTCCTGCCACCCCTCTGGTTCAGCAGTCTAGAATTTTCTGAGCCCTCACCGCTTTCCTGCTCACAATTTGAGTGCAACACCTCTGCATCTTTATACTCCATCATAACTTTTTTTGTCTGTTTCAAGCAACCAAAAAAATACAAGCCATCATACATTAGCCAAAAAATTCTTAAGATTTTGAATTACCCAGGTGGGAAGAAATATCCCAGTTGATAGAAACAAAACAAAGATCATCAAGCACAGTTGGCAACAGTCATCCCAAAATTATTAGACAGACATCTCTCAGATGTTAGAAGTGAAAAAGAAAGCTGCTTAGTCAGCCAGCTGTGCAGGACTCACTCCATGGATTCACGGAGTTGCTGAAAGTGAATTTCTTTCTGCAGCTGAGCCATGAAATGTACTCCCAGTTAAAAATTCCTTTCCAAGTCCTATCCCATGACTCCACAAAAGTGTCTGCACACAAGAACAGCTCTCAAGCCGAGAGATGTCATGTTTGCATCATCCCTGACATGGAGACAAGTGTTTAGATGTTCCATTAAATAAATGCCTCTGCCCAGTATGGGCACATCTGTTGGTGTGACAGCCCTGCCTGCCTCTATATTGTTGGAAAATCCAAGCTTGGCTCATTAAGTAGGAACAGGCACGATTATTGTGTCAAAACGCATTAGTGTGTTTTATTCTGCCATTGCATTTGCTTATTGGCATTTGATGAAGCTCAAGAGATTTTAAGTTATGAAATCTGCATTTTCTGCTCCTCTGTGTTAGTATGTGTGGCATAATGTAGATCAGGAACATAAGCTTCTGGACAATTTCCCCAACCCACAAATGGATTAACATCCTCCTCAAAACCGTCCATCTCTGCTCCTTTCTTTTCTTGTCTGATTTCTGAGCAAATAAGTATTGAAAACAAAAAAGGAAAGCATGTCCCTTTTTACCCTAAAAATAAAAATAAATGACCTTTCCCTTATATTAATTAAAAGATGATTATCCACATTACTGGACATCCTTTGTAAATATCTGGACAAAATTACAAATGGCACATTTATGAAATATGCAGATGATATAAAATTGTCAACTGCTGTTTTCATTATTAATGACAATGGATCAGGCAGCCAGACACAGCAACAGCATGAGTGAGGGATAGGACACAGTAGAGAAAAAGTTATATTTGTGAGTAAGGCAGAAGGAGCTATGAAAAATTAAAATAATTCTAAAACACAGAGGTAGTGTGAAGGGTAGACTGGTGAGCCTTGAATAATGAGCATGAGTAGATGGTCAGTTAGAGATCCTTGTACTCTAGAGAAAGAGGGCTGAGCTATTTTTAGTCGCACAAGCAGAGGCATTGTGTTTCAGAACAGATAGTCTTTTCTTCCAAAACTTTAATAAGACTGCACCTGGCATAGGGTGTTTAATTCTGGAACTGCACTAGAATGACATTTACAAAAACAAAACAAAGCCAAACGAAAATCTCTTACATGCAATTTTTCGGGCTTTTTTTTTTTTTTTTTTTTTTCCCCAAGAAAAAAATGTAATCATCTTTATTCTTTTTTTTTTTTTTTAAAGCAAATTCTTAACAATATATACCTGCTTGTATGGCCTGGGATCATTTTTGAATGTATTAGAAAAATGTAGTTGGCTAATAGGCATCCCAAAATTAGCATATTCAAACCTGAGCTCTGGTCTTCTCTTTGCCACCCCCACCAAACCTGCCCTTTCTTCAGTCTTTCTGTCTCAGTTATTGGAATTCCATCCTTTTAGTGAATCAGGCTCCAGAGCTATCCTAGACTTCCATTCTTTCTTCCAAACTACACAGCCCATCCATCAGCAAATCCTGTTGGCTCTAGCTTCAAAATACAACCAGATCCTGACATGGTCATGATCTTCATGGCTACAAGTCTTTCCCAAGCCACCAAGATCTCTTGCCTAGAGGAGATCTCTGCTTCTGTTAATGTGAAATTCAGGTCACTTAACTTTTCTTCTCAAAAGTCCCCAGTGGCTTCCTAAATCAGCATGTAAAGGTAACAATACTCCTTGTGGTCCAGCATCCCTTACCTCTCTGATCACATCTTCTTCTGCTCCTGCCCTCCCACTCAACTCCAGCCATGCTAGGCTCCTTGCTGTTCCTGTAAAACTCCCAGAAGATTCCAGTTGTCTTCGAACATGTGATTCCCTTTGTCTGAAATTCTCTTGCCCAAATATCCACACAATTCACTTCATCAGGTCTTTACTCTGCAGTGAGGACTTTCCTGATCACCCTAATGAAAATTCAACCCACATTCACATCACACACCCTCTCCCCTATTGCTGCTTTATTTGTCTTCATCATACCTATTATCAGCTAACATGCTATGTATTCCTGTTTATTGTTTGTCTCTTCTCTGATATACACATCCAAAATATACATTCCTGACATCATTTGCTTTTGTCTGTTTTATTCCCACACCCAGAGGAGTGCTAATCACACAGAAGGGGCTCCATAAATATTTGCTAGAAAAGGAATGCAACTTGATGCCTGTTGGCATGTTGGTAATGCTTGCTTTCATAATCAAAATACTTGATTAGAGTCAGTAATTCCAAAAAGTCCAAGTCCAAATCCAGAGAGCACCTGTAAGTCTATAGTAGAGTGAGTTGTGCTTTTAGAATAACTTATTTTGCCTACACCATGCATGTAACTTTCACTCAGAGGCTAAATAGCATTACTTTCTAAGCTGGCACAAGTTTCCAGCTAGAATGTTGATCTATTATATTTTTAATCAGCAGGGAATATATTTTCATAAGCATGCCATAGCTAAGCTAAGGAACTTTAATAACAAGTCTTAGGAATAAGGTAAGTGATGCTCAGAAAAGTGAATCTAGTAAAAAGACCACTGAACTCAGGATCAGACAATTGCTAACACTGTCAGGCCATGTTCTCAAAACTTACCTGTGTGAACTTGTTTACATTCATGAAAACCGTGGGAGATAGAAACTATTATTCCTATTCCCATTATATAGATGGGAAACTAAGGCTGAGAAAGTGGAAATAATTTTCCCAAGGTCCTTCATATTGTAGAAAATGGTGGTTGTAACTGAGGCAGGAGTACTCAAGCTTTTGTTTATGTGCCTTATACATATCAATACTTATTATATTCAAAATCAAAAGAAAGAGATTTTTAGGCCAATGAAGTGAGAACAGGAGCTGATCAGTTACTTTAAGCATTATCAACCATTAAAAGATCGGTGTAGAGACACACAGCATCTCCCTCCACAGCTAAGAAGGAATACAACTATCTCTAAACTAGAGATAACCAGAAATTCCAGAAAATCGAGCTGCATGGAAATCCAACAAACCAAGATATAAAGAAGAAATACTCATCCACACTGGTAGGAGGGGTGGAGCCAAGGGAGAGAGGACGAGGTGTGGTGGTGGCAGCAGCCACGGCAGTGGCAGTCCAGAGGAAAGTGCAGTCATGTGTTTTAAATAGTGGGGAGGGACGCCTGGGGAGCACTCCCAGCATCAGAACAGACCACACAGACAGCTGATGGTCCCAACAACGGGGGAAATAAAGCCTCATTGCTTCTGACTATGCAAACCAGTGGGGGTTGGAGTGAAGGGAGAAGCTGCCGTTCTTTCAGCAGAGTATGCTTGTTTAAAGAGCCCCCATGGTCCTAGAATGTTCACAGACCCACCCACTCTGGGAACAACAGCCAAGGCAACAGCTAGAGAGGCACCAGGCCCATACAGAAGTAGGAAAAGTGCCTGGAAAAGGGGCAAGTGCTGAGCAAGCAGCATTGTTCCCTCTCAGACCTCTCCCCCACATACAGCACCACAACGTGGCAAAATGGGTCGCTCTGTACTTACGAATACCTAAGTCTCTGCCCCTTACAATGTAAGAGGAGCAACAGCTCTACCTAAAACACAGAGGGAGACAAACACAGAAGCCTGTCAAGATGAGGAGACAGAGAAGTATGGCCCAAAAGGGAGAACAGATCAAGGTTCCAGTGGAAGAACTAAGTGATGAGGAGATAGCCAACCTAACAGATGAGGAGATACCCAATATAACAGATGAAGAGTTCAAAACACTGGTAATAAAGATGCTCACAAGCTTGACAGATATCCTTAATTACAGCAAACAAATAAGGGAAGAAGTGAAGGTTATGCTAAATGAAATGAAGGAAAATCCACACAAAACCAATGGTGACGGGAAAGAAACCAGGATTCAAATAAATGATTTGGAACATAAGGAAGAAAAAAGTCAACCAGTACACAATGAGGAAACAAGAATTGAAAAAAAAATGAGGAGAGGCTTAGGAACCTCTGGGACAACTTTAAAAGTGCCAACATTCAAATCATAGGGGTGTCAGAAGGAGAAGAGGAAGAGCAAGAAATTGAAATCTTATGTGAAAAAATAATGAAGAACTCCCCAAATTTGGAGAAGGAAATAGACATACAAGTCCAGGAAGCATAGCAAGTCCCAAACAAGCTAGACTCAAAAAGAACCACACCAAGACACATCATAATTAAAATGCCAAAGGTGAAAGATAAAGAGAGAATCATAAAAGCATCAAGGATTACCTACAAAGGGGTGCCTATAAGACTATCAGCTGATTTCTCAAAAAGTGCTTTGCAGGCAAGAAGGGACTGGCAAGCAGTATTCAATGTGATGAAAAGCAAGGCCCTACGACCAAGATTACTCTATCCAACAAAGCTATCATTTAAAGTGGAAGGGCAGATGAAGTGCTTCCCAGACAAGATAAAGCTAAAGGAGTTTATCATCACCAAGCTATTATTATACGAAATGTCAATAGGACTTACTTAAGAAAAAGATCAAAATTATGAACATGAAAATGACAGCAAACTCACAACTGTCAACAACTGAATCTAAAAAATAAAAACAATATCCAACTAAGCAAACAGAATAGGAACAGAACCATGCATATGGGGATCATTTGGAAGGTTCTCAGCTGGGAAGGGAAGGGGGAGAAATGGGGATTAAGGAGCATAATTGGTTGGTACAAAATAGACAGAGGGAAGTTTTAAGAATAATATAGGAAAAGGTGAGGCCAAAGAACTTATAGGCATGACCCATGGACATGAACTAAGGGGTGTGGCATTGCCAGAGGAAAGGGGGATACTTGGTAGAGGGGAGCAAAGGAAAATAAAATTGGTACAACTAACAACATAATCGATAAAATATTCTTTTAAAAGTAAGAGATTTTAAAAATATTTCTTCATTAAATTATTTTAAAATAATAACAAACTCATTATATGTTAACATAAATAACATATCTTAAGATATCTTAAGATAAATAATTATATGTTCCAAAAAAAAAGAACATTTAGCAAAAAGACTAGCATTGCTTTACATTTACTATCTGACTTAATAGAAGACAGTTTGGTGATCATGTCTGCTTCTGCTTTCAATTTGTTATGAAATGTTGTTTTGATTAAAATGTATGAAGAAAATCTAGCTTCACATAGATACATAACTAGAAAAGAAGGTAATAGTTTAATATCTTTTTTAGATAATAGCTATTCTTCTTTGATAGTACACAAAACTTGAGAAGTGCTATTTTTGTAAAGGTTAATTGTAATGCAGAATCTGGAACCAAATTAGTGAACTTTTCATCCTCTGTTAGAGTAAAATCCATGGGTCCATTTGTATTTTCAGTGGTTCTTTTACTCAGGCATAATTTTTTTGAACAGTATGCTTGGATATTTGGAAGATACCAGTTCACGAAGTTTTGCAGTTTTTTTTTTAAAGAAGTTCATTAACGTTATGGCTCTTATTTTAAAAAGGCTTTAATAATTGGAAAGTTGACAAGTTCATGGTGGCAGAAACAAGCTTTCCAATATTTTAATTTTTGCTTGAAAGCCTAAATTGTATGTATAAGCAGCAAATACTTTCAGGTTACTGTCCCAGATGCCTTTATGATTGTTGATATTACATATATTCCAGGCATTAGTGTTACAGAACTCCACGGGCTGTTCAGTTATGAGGGACCCGATTGCCTGCCGCCAGAAGCATAACTCTCAACACCAGAGTTTGGTGAAAAGAAAAAAAATTGTTTATTTAAAGATTACGCGGATTTAGATCTGTGGCGTTCCCAGCTTTCTTGCAAAGAAAGCATAGATCTCGCCTTTCTCTCTGCAATATTGCGTGATTCTCTTTCTTTCCTTTTTTCTTTGTAAACTGCCTAATTTTCCTCCTCTGCCAGCCACGTGGAACTCTCTTCTTTTCTTCCTCTCCTCTTTTCTTCCTCCCCAAATATCTGCCGCCCTCACCTTAAATCCCTGACTGAGGCCTGTGACACAGTAGGTGTGGTAAATGGTTCTGTCCATTCACAAAACCTTCCACAGGCCTTGCTTATTCACTGCTCATTATTCCTTGGAGCTGTGGAAGAACCGAAGCCATTTTCATAATTAAGACCCTAGCTATCATCCATAGATATGCAAAGGCATCTTGAAAACTGTTTCCCTTCCCCCATCCTCCAAACCACAGGCTCTGGGGTTTTCCGAGGGATCCCACTCTATAACATTAGCTTCCGCTTATGTTTTTATCTTCTGAAATTTTATTGACTTATGTGTGTTTATCATAAGTGCTCATGTCTACATGGAAAATGTTACTTTCACTTAATACAATCAATATCACTAATAACAAATTAAATATTTTTCTGAGGCACCAACACCTTTATCCACTATTGCTTTTGAACCAGTGGTGCAAATGTCAACGGAGTACAAAAGGTAAATAATGTATTGGTGTTATTATGCAAATAGTTCTGACCACACAGTCCCCTGAAAAGGCCTTGCGCATGATGCCCAATAACAGGCGCACAGGCCCTCCTTTGAGAATTTCTCTACATAAATGAACAACCTCTCATATTTATACCTTCCCTCTTACAAATTGTGCCACTTTGGTTTCTCCAAGCTTCAGTTTCCACACCTATAAAATGCAGGTATTAAAACTTAACTCTGATATTACAAAATTATCTTGAAATTTGAGATAATCATACGTTAAGGGTGAAAAGTGGTAGCTGTCATGACCATTGCCCAAGCCCCCAGTAAGTGACTGGCAAAGCTAGAACCCAAACTCCTGTTTCCTGATTCTTGCCCAGAGCTTTCTGTGCCAGAGCAGAACAGATTCCTCCATGGCTGTTGTTAAAACAAGGAGCAAAGCAGCCAATTCAGTTGATTGGATCGATTCACTGGTCTCTCCAGTTAATGTCCTAAATGATAAGTGGAAGTGAAGTGGAATCACTAGGAATATGTATGTCCTGCCTTTGGGCCACGATTTGCTATGTACTAGATGTGTCACCTTGTGTGTAAGTTCTCTGAGCTTCAGTTCTCTCTTCTGTAAAATTGGGTAATAATAGCATCTACTTTACAAGGTTGCTATGAGAATTAAATGAGATAATGCACAATTAGTAAAGTAGCAGCCCAGTGTAAATGCTCCATAATGATCAGCTGCTCGCTAATTTAGTAGTGATTGCTGTTATTATCTTCATGGCTCAGCTCAATATCATGTCCTCAGGGATGCCTTTTCTAACCCAATGATGAAGGTGCCCCACTTGAAGATCTAATCACTTCTCCTGTGGGTTTAATATAGTTGCACTATTATACTCAATATGTGATTATTTGATTACTTTTATCATACAGACTAGGCTCTAAGCTCAATAAAGACAGGGATGGGTTTTGTAATGCTCATTATTTTATCCCCAACACTAAGCTCAGTGCCCAACAAAAAGCAGGTTTCTGTAACTACTTATTGAAGGAGTGAATGAAATAACAAACTCACTAGCTTAACAAAGCATAATTTTACCCCATTATAGAATTCACCTGAACTTCATCTAGCACTTGTTACTTGAAGTATGATCTGAGAACCTGGAGCAGCAGCCTAACTTGGTAGCTTGTTGGAAATGCAGCATCTTGGGTCTCACTTCAGATCTACAGAATTGAAACATTCACTTTCACAAAATCCCCAGGTAATTTATATGCTCATAAAAGTTTTAGAAGTACAAGGGGTGGGGTGAAGGAAAGGGGGAAAAGGGGGGAAGAAAGGGAGGGGAGGGAAAGAGAGGGTAAGAGAAGAGAGAGAAGAGAAGAGAAGAGAAGAGAAGAGAAGAGAAGAGAAGAGAAGAGAGGAGAGGAGAGAACAGAACAGAACAGAACGGAACAGAACAGAAAAGAAGACATCACTAAATTTCCTGGGTAAAGCAGGGCTCCCTTCCACAATTCCAGGTCTCATTACATTCCCAATACAAACATTATTACAAATATTACCATTTCTAAAAGCCAGCTGCATTTAAACTTTTTTCAGCCCCAGCCAGGCCAGGCTGTTCTTATTTCCTATTCACATATGATTTTTTCCTGAAGATTATTTTGGCCTCAGTTGAATAATTTATTTCAGATACTTTACATTTTAAAATATTCTCTGGAAAAGACAGAAACACCATCTGTGCCCACTCCTGGAAAAACAGCCCTAAACCATTAAGTAGGGGTGTCAGTTTAGTTACAGAGTTGCAAAATTTGAAGGCCTGCTTGTCCACCACAACCTCAGAAAGAAGAAAGGAAACATCAAAATCTCTTCTTCTATAATAGCACCAGTCCCATTCCAATAGCCCAAAGAGATTATATAATAATGTGAATGGTATCCAGTTGATCCTTGAAAAATTTACAACCTAGCTTTTTAATGAAAAGGTTATTAATTTTAGAATTGACTCCCATTGTTGAATGGCAAAGCCCACCTGTCATTGGATAGTACTATACAAGAACTAGAAGAGATTCAAAGAATGCCTCATTTGCCTCTGTTCAATCTTACATTTTGTGGGACCCAATTTCAAAATTCCCTTTGCTGCAAAGTCCTCTGCTCCCGAGGAAAGAAATGGGCCTGGTCAGCAGCTACACATTTGACTCCATTAGATCCTCCCTTTTATCAATGTAGTGACCTGACAAGAACTGAATCTGAGAGCCCATGATTATCAAATGGCATTTGAATTTGCTGCTGCACAGTCCCCCACAGCGTTTTACTTATCTGGGGCTCTCCTTTCTTTGACTCTCTCCCTTTTGTCTTCTACGAATCTACGAAATGTCTGCTCTGAGAAATAAATAAGCTGCAGAATCTATAGAATTGATCTTTATAGTGGATCTGCCCCTATGGCCATGGTGTCCCCTCCCCTAATCTTTCATTTGGGTTCACCCAGGGTTACAGGCATGGACTCATATTGAGAAGAGGGTGACTAAAGTTAGGGTACAAGATAGAGATCCAAGCTGAAATAATAGCTTGTCCTTATGGTCTAGCCAGAGAACCCAAATGGGGCCATTTTCCCCATCTGTAGACACAATGAACATAATACATTGATTACTTGGAAGAGGGCAGTTTCCCAGCCTATTGTAATGTGAAGAAACTGGGCTTTGGAGTCACATAGCTCAGAATTTGAATCCTGGTTCTCACACATGCTAGCTCTGCCTCCTTGGCAAAAGTGCATTTTATTATCTAAGCCTCATTTTCCTAATCTTAAAAAGAAAATAGGTACATAAATATCCTTTTGTGGGAATTAAAGGAGATTTTGTTACATAATGTTCCTGGCATGTGGGCAGTTCTCAAGAAGTGTTAGCTGCCCCTTCCCTTTACCACTTCTTTGCTGACTGTACCATGATATAGTTCCTTGCTCCTGAAAATGCTAATGGGAAAAGAAGAAATGGGGGAGAAGCAAGGGAAAAGGAGAAAAGGGAAAGAAGAAAGAGGGAGCTAGTGTTTCTCTACACGTGTGACTTAAAGAAAACTTGGCTGTTTAACAGCTGAGTTCTGGAAGTCATGGGTACAGGAATTCTCTTTCCACATTACCATAGGCTTATTTATTGTTTGATTTTTTCCACATTAGCTATTTTAGCATTATTTATCTTTTAAAATTCACCAGTGCCTTCCTACACATTTACTATTGAAATAAATGCTTTCTGTCATCCACACACTCATTACTTGGGAAGAGATTAATGTTCCACTTCAGTCAAAGCTCTGATGCTTTCTCTGGTGACACCAGGACCCTGTCCCAAGAAGCCATTCCCTTGCCATCGAACTTGGGCAACTTTATCAGAAAAGCAATGTCAAGGAGAGGAAAATATTTGGAGATTGATGGGGAGTTAGGAAAAGGAGTCTTACTCCACAGAGCTCTTGGTGCCAGGCATAAAACAATCTAAATTGTACTGGAGAGACTAGCATTCTCAAGATGTCTGTCAGGAGTTTCAGCAGCGAAGAGTCTACGCTGACATGAAGGCAATCCTCCTATAATACATTGGGGCATTATTGATGGATGAAATTGGTTTGCCAAGAGTGAGGGCATGAGTGGTGAGCTGTGTAGACTGAGACTAAATTGAAAGTGAAGAACAGTTCAGTTGCTATAAACATCACACTGATTTAGGCATCATTGTATTCCAGTAGGTCTTACCCACATTGAATGTTATATTACTAAGCACATTTCTGTAGCCCTTTCACTTGTTTTAGTATGCTCACGCCACCAGCAGCAGTCTCACTATACTTTAATTTTATGAAAACTGGCAAGACCTTGATAGTTCAACTATTCAGCACGAGCCACAGTGGGAAGAAGCTATGGCTGCACACTGGAGTCACCTGGGAGTCCTGACGCCCAGTCCATGTGTCATATCAGTCAATTTGGGAGTTAGATACAGGCATCAGAATTTTAAAAAGCTTCCTAGGTGATTCTAATGAGAAATCAAGTTTCAGAACCAATCATAGTTTAAATGTGGTAGGAGTGGGTGGGGGTGGGGGTGGGGGGTGGCAGTGAACTGACCTAACACAACTTTGCTATAACTCCAGCAGGAGTCTCAGTATTAATCGATCCTTGCACTGGACAACTCAAGGAGGCAGTGCAAAATTTCTCTGCTCCTTTTTGCATATATTATGAAACATTTTATGTAAAGTTGTACTTGCTCATATGAGTGTCAAGTACCCCAGAAAGTATAGCAGGTAAGCCTAGAGCCCTGATCTTTTAAACATCTTTGCAAACATGTATGCTCAAATTCATGTGCCAGGCACAGTGTGAGCTGTCAGTGCTGGGATGATGATGATATTAATATTATTATAACTAGCAATAACAACTAGCATTCACTGAGTGCCTATTCTGAGCAGGTATTATTCTAAGTGCTGTAAACATATTTCTAATTTTAATGATCTCATTAACACTGAGGTACATACTATTAGCATTTCCTTACTGTGAATGAGATTCAAAGAAGTTAATAACTTGCCCAAAGTTACACAGCTAGCACATGTCAGAGGTGAGACTTTAAGCCAGAGGTTTAAAATCTCATTTGACATGCAAGGATGAGGTAAGTAAATGAGGCAGTACCCTATCTTTTAACTACAATTTTTATTATTTTATTTGTGAATTACCAGAGCTAACATAATGATAGGCCAATGATATTTTGTATAAAATATTTGCTGAATTAGACATTTTCCTGCCCTCTTAGCCTGGTGTAGAAAATGGATATATGATGATTGTAATATAATATATTAGTGGCTGCCGGAAGTGTTGTCAGGACACAAATAAGGGGCAATTAATTCTATTTAGGTGGAGAAGATGGGGTCAGGGAGGCTTACAAATAAGAGATGGTATTTTTTCGAGGACTTTAAAGCCTGCCAGGCAGAAAAGAAAGAAGCATGTCAAATGGAGGGATTGGAAGGACCAACACACAGGCATAAAAATATGAAGAATTCTGGAAAAATGATCAGCCCTATCAGTGGTTCTCAAAATTAAGTGTGCACTGAAATCACCTGAAGGCTCGTTAAAACACAGATTCCTCGTCCCAATTCTCAGAGCTTCTAATTCAGTAGGACTGTGATAGACCAAGAATTTGCATTTCTAATAAGTTCTCAGGTGATTCTGATCCTTCTCATCCAGGGACCACACTTTGTTGAGAGCCTTAGTCCACATTGAGGGACCATCTGGAAACCCCCGCAGCTTCTGTGAGCATGAGAGGCATGCCAAAGTCAGCAAGACTTGCACCAAAAGAAAATTCCCCAAAGAGATGAGCATTTCTTCTTTTCCTGTAAGGAATGGTGGTTAAATTTTACTGTTGGTTTTGGGAGCAATTCATACCGAAGCTGCTCAGTGGGAGGAAGTGGAGAAACCACAACTCAGGACTGAAAGAGGGAGCCTGGGGTTTTATTGCATCTCTGCCCCATCAGAGTCCCTATTCACATGTTTGTGAGGGCCTGCGGCTAGAGATGAAGTACACTGCCTCTTTTGTTGTTCCAGCCAATGTTTATGCCCAGTTTATAGGGAAGATAGCATTTTTTCACAACTCTTCTTGCAGTCTTGGCCCTGTGTCCACTGACCACAGGTAAATTCTTGTTTTACCACCAAGATGATCCATTGATCGCCAACGGCCACAAAAAGTGGGAGGATGTGTGGGGAATGCACTCATATCCAGGGAATAGAGAGGGTTCTGGAATGCCCAGCTAAGTTGGGTGAGATTGAGACAGATGACATCCTTTTCCTCAGTTTCTAATTCAATTACCATGCTTTGCTTCTCTCATTTTCCAAGATGAAAGAAATAAATCTAGGTTACTCTAACCCTTCACAGAAATTCCTACCCCCAACACTGGAATCTCCCCACACACCCACCCACCCAGGACTGATACCAGCTAGATCTAGAGATCATGTTTGTCCCATAATTTGGGAATATGAGGCATCAAGCTCCAATCCCTACTTTATTCACTAGATTGCTTGGCCAGCTGATAGCTAATAGCAGTGTGTGTACATTTCTGGCGAGGGCCCTTCCAAACCCCAGGATTGACAAAGGATGAGAATTGTTTAGCGGAAAAGAGACAGGAAAACAGCTCGAATGTTTGGAATCTGTGTTCCATCTTTGTTTTCATTTCGAACGTTACTCCCCATTACACTCTTGCAATCTTCTGAAAAACTTCTAGAATCCTACCTCAGTAGTCCACTTGTTTACTGGCCAATATGGTGCTGGAGACACCTGGTTTTCATTTTGGGATTTTAATTTTTTTCTTTCTTTATTGATTTGAGAAAGGGAGAGAGAGAGAAAAACATCGATTTGTTGTTCCACTTATTTATGGATTCATTGGCAGGAAGGAGGAGAAAGAGAATGATGGACTAGAAAAGAAACATTACCTGTGATGCGCGAGCCTGGTGCCTGAGTTGCCCTGGAGGTCCTGATCCATTTCTTTGGGAGATAAGAGCTTTATTTTCAGTACTTCTGATGGGACTCTGACTTCCTTTCCAGAGATGAAGTATTTTTGTCATCCTGTCTATGGTCCCTCACAAGAACCCAATTAGGGGAGATTGCCTCAACAGAAGAGGTGGATTAAATTCATAGATTTATTGCGAAACCACTTTGGGAGTCATTGAAAACGAGTTTCACTGCTGAGCTTCCTTGCTTAAAAAAAAAGAAAGAAAATCAAGCTGCAAGTCTGCACCTTGCATTATCCAACTCTGACAGATCATAAAACATCCATACCCTGCATGGAGTTTATTCTTCTCCAGAGAAGCCCAAGATGCTTCTTCCAGGTTGCTAGTGCCTCCCCAAGGGAAAGGTCATGGCTTCTGTGTTCACAGGACACAAAGCAAATTCTTACCCAAGAGCTGGTGGGTTAGACAGAAGCCTGCTGTCAGGATACAGGTGAAAAGAGAAGATTTTGCTATTTATACGGCTCACAACCAATTTGAGCAGGCAGTCCTTGTTTTCATTGGGGTCCCAGAAAAGCTGCTGTGTGACTAGGTATGATGTAAATGAAATCTGATTTTTCCAGAGAAAGGAGGATGGCACTGAGGATGCCTTCCTGACCCAAAATGCAATGCCCAAAATATTATAAATAACCACAAGCATCATTTAAAAAATTTTAACTTTCTAATGAGGATGTTCAAGACAGACATTCTCCTTTCCAGACTCTTAGGTTTTATGTATTTAAGGCAACATTTCTTGAATTGCTTTCTGCAGAACATTAAACTCACAGGTTGCCCTGGAATAAAAGGTTTTATGTGGCAAAACTGGGGCAGCGCTGACTGCTATGTGCCCTTGATTCACAGTCTTTATTAATATATGAAAAGTAGCAGCTCTCATTGGATGTCTACCTGAGCCAATCATTATAAGCACTTCTATTTTTTTTTGCATTTATATTTTTTATCTCATCAAGTCTTCAAAAATATAATTCTCTGAGGTGAATACTAATTTATCCCATTTTACCCATGAGTAAAGTGAGATTTTGATAAGCTAAATGAGTTGTCCTCCACTCAAAGGTAAAAAGGTTGAGCCAGGCTTCAGATCCACTCTCAATCCCACTCTCAACTCTATCTTCCTAAACACTAAGCTTTAGCATTTTCTCTCTGACTTTATAGACTTTCTCACATTTCCATTTCTGTATTGTTTTTTCATTGCTCTTTTTTACACAATAGAGTCCATTCCTAACCATGATAGTTGGTCATCTTCTGTTGGTATCTTTAATTTTCATGTATGTCACCACATAGAGCCATCTTGGTATCATTTTAGGTACTATCTCCTTTGGCCTTTGTATTACTGCTTGAGTATGGTTCAGTGGATTTTCATCTGATAGTTTGTGGGTAAACAAAGATGTAAGGGAGACAGGATGTGTCTGAGTTTATTTATCCTGCCTTTGGCAAGGGAGTCTTCCTCTGCAAAATAATTAAAGTGAGTAAAAAATAAAAGTAAGATTTAAAAAAATGGTGCCTACAGTATAGTTAGCTCTTGTGTTGTGTGGGATTGAGATTTCTTGTTCCTCTGGATCTTAATAACTATTAGTAAATAAATTGTTTTAGCTGAGAGGTATAGGATGGGAGGGGAGAAGGAGAGACAGAATGATACTGTCCCCTTCAGTTTCACCCTAAAATTGTTTATTAAACCTGGAAACCAGGTTGTCCACTAATCACCTTACCAAAGTTAGTGTTACAAAACAGTTCATCCACCTGGTGCTGGCAGAGCCAAATACTAGACACTGAGAATAGCAGTGGAGGAAGATGGCTATTTTAACATGAATGGTATCACCCAGGAAACGGGAAGCTAATGCTTGAAAGCCTGAACTCCCTAATGGCTATAGGATACAGGTTATATAGGAAAAAATCACAAGATACCCTGAGTTAAGGGTTCAGGGTCATTCTGGGAGCTGATTGGTGAGAGGTGAGGTGAGGGTAGTAAATCATTTCTTTAGGTTTTGAGGACAGTTCTGAGGTCTGTTCCGGTGCCCCTCTGTTCAGTCTCATGGGAAAGTAGCCAGGGTGTTGTTCCGCCTTAGGGGTCAGGAGCTGAAACATAACTTAGGTCAAGATGTTATCTTTATCCTGCCAGAGGTCCAGACCCTGTGACCATTAGTCAGGGCTGGGCTCCTGTCTTCTGCTGCCTCTGGGATTGCTGATTATGGGGGGGAAATGGGAGGCTAAGTCTCTGCAGGGTATAGACACAGAGATGATTTCTAGGGCTAGGATTTAAAACTAAATTTAATCAAAGTGTTAAGACCCTTCAGTTTTGCTTGCACTTGCTCAGGAAATGAACTTTCTGAGGGTAGAGAAGAGAACAACGTGAGTTATTTACAGTGGCCCTATCTCATCAGAGGCAGAGACAAAAGGTACCAGAAGTGGGGTCCTTGGTTTCATAAGATTGCATGGGGCACTTAATCTCTTCTATCATGCTTGACCCCAATTAAGCCAGCTTCCTGGACTGTGTTCTCTCAGAGCACGCAAGTGATAGGATTTGCCCTCCCTTGGCACCCTTGATCAGTCAGGACTAATTTAATGAGCATCTACACTGTATTCAGCATTTCCTTTGTACACAGGCCAGTTGCTTGGTGTGGCTGGGATGACGTTTGAGGAAGTTCTTGTTGTTGAAACTGCTTAATGCTCCTCATGGCTTATCCCCTTCCATGTCCCTGACAAGTCTTACAAGGGAGAGCTTACAATTGTGGTTTACTGAAGAGAAAATTGAGGCCAAGAGAGGAGAAATGTCTTGTTAAAAGACACATAGGCAGTAAGGGGTAGAGTCAGAACACTAACCTCACTCCCTGGCATTCTAAAGCCTGTAGCCCGTGTTACTATCAAATACCAGAGAAGAGAATGGGAACTCCTCCACTGTCATTCTCCATATGAACTAAGTGGATTCTGTTTAGGAAATGAAAATAAAGAAAAAATGTTTCATTCATGTGTTAGAAACAGATGTTATTACTATTCAAGTAAGTGAGACTTCAGATGCTGCTAGAAGAAAAAAAAGGAAATCATTTATTTTAGGGGAAACAGTAATTATATAGATGTAAATTATTCTGGGTGAAAATGCTAAGAATATGAATACCAATGTTGCCTGAAGCCTGAATGGACCTTTGCTAGTCTGGCTGTGATTGAGATGTTAGGGCTTGCTTTTTATTTCTCCAGCCTTACTGAAAGTACTTGAAATTATTCTGTATTTGATTCTTTCAAATAACATACAGTAATCCCACCTTCTAAAACTTAGGCAATGAGTAGTAATCTCCCATGATTATGAAAATGCCAGTGAAGGGGGAAGTGAGAGGCAGGGGTAACTCCATTGCTTTCTTCCACTGAAAACTTTAAGTATTAAGCAGAAGCTACTCAGCACTAAAAAGAAATGAGCTATCGAGCAATGAAAAGACACGGCGGAACCTCAAATGCACGTTGTTAAGTGAAGGACGCCAATCCGAAAAGACTACATACTGTATAAGTTCCACTATTTGACATTCTGGAAAAGGTAAAATGAAGGAGATAGTACAACCATCCAGGATTGGCAGGAAGGGAGGGATGAATAGGTAGAAAGGAGATATTAGGGCAGTGAAACTACTCTGTGTGATCCAGTAATGGCAAATTCATGTTATTACATATTTGTCAAAATCCAAAAACACGTACAAAGTAAAAAGTAAACCCTAAGGTAGACAATGGATTTTAATTAATAATAATGTTGGCTCATTAATTATAACAAATTTCCCACATTAATACACTAATGCAAGATGTGAATAATAGGGGAACCTGGGGCCAGGGAGCGGGGTCAGGTAGGAAATGGGAACTACTTTCTGCTCATTTTCTCTATAAACCTAAAACTTCTCAGAAAAAAGAAAAAAAAGGCATTTTAAGGAAGAGACTCACACTGTTTTTCAGCATTGTGGCATCTCTTTAGATGAGTGTCCTTGTGGGAAAAGAAGGATAATCCTCTCAATGCCAAATACCAACTCAGTGCTCAGGTTGTGATTACCAAGGAATATATGAAAGGTCAATTTAAATGTCTCACCGGGTTGGAAAGACAAAGCAGACTTTGTGTCACTATAGAACTCATCCCATGGAACTGTGGAGATGGCAGGAGATAAAACAATACTCTTTATCACCAGCAGATAAACCAGAAAGGACCTGTTTTTCTATTTATCCTATAGGCTCTTAAGGACAATGGGCCATTTGTTTTTACACCTATTGAAGGGAAAGGCCCTTGACAGAGACCTGGGGGGTTTATGTGAGGCCATGCAGTTCAGATTTCATACCTGAGTTTCTGACAGTATAACTCACTTCATAATATGCCTTCCAGCAAAGGTACTTGGAGGCTGTGCTATCTGCTTTCAAAGGGAGAGAAGCAGATCCATGGTTTATTTGAAAAGAATGATGCAATCTAGAAATCCCTGTTGGAGAGCAATATAACAAAGTTGTGGCATGTTTCAGCTCTCAGTCAGACACTTGCCAGGAGTTTCAGGAGGGCCCTGCTCTTTCCTTGTGCTTAGCTTCTAGCTCAACACCAGCCTTAGAGTAAAATTCAACAGAAGCAAGTATTGTTGGATGAATGAACCTCCAGGACTTTGTTAAAGAAAAGGGCACATCAAAATTATTCATCAAGATTAATGCCTCATTTTTCCAGCTGCTTCACATTTCAGATAAACCTTTGTGGGCACATTGTGTTGATGGTGTTCTTCATTCTAAATCCTTGTTTGGAATGGGATCTGCTGGATTTGACTGCCTTCTCTTGGGAACAACATTCCAGTTTTCTTTGGGGCAACCAACCTTCCCCCTATTGTTAATGTGTGAAGTTTGAATTTAATACTTCCTTTTGGCTCAAAGGGATGGAGTGTGGCCAGTCAGAGTACTGTGTCATGTGGCCTCAGGGGAATTCGGAGAAGGACACATAACTCAAGCTGGACACATGAGACCTAGGATTTTGTTGGCATGGTTTGAATCAGAACTGTTCTTCATCTGCTGGGGTTGAGAAATTGATAAAAATGCAAGCCTCGTTACTAGGGGACTTCTTAAGCACCTCTTGGGAAAAATCTCCTTGAAAATAAAGCCAAAATAGAGCATAATAGAGCTGAAATATGGAGAGAGAACAAATCCTCATGAAAATATTTTAGTGACTTGAATTAGCCAAGCCTGAAGTCAACACATTTCCTGGACCCTTCAATGAAATGAGCCACTGAATTTCCAGGATTTCAACCATTTTATAATCAACTGTAATTTACCAATGTATCTATTTCCCACCCTATCCCTATTGAAATTTTGTGTGTTAAGAACAAAAACAGTGGCTTGATTATAGCCTTATAATTATAAAAATGAATGTTATGACTAAAAGAAAGCTCAGACAATATTTAGCCTAATGGGGAAACTGAAGCTGAGGGAAATAATTGACTTCTCCAAGTCACATAGCTAGTTAAAGGATTGGGCACTGAAAGCCAGCTCTGATGTACCAGCTCCTTTTAGCACAGTGTCATTGTGCACATTTCCATATACATGCCACATCACACACCACGTCATTCAACGGGCATCACCTTCACAGATGCAGCACTGTTAAAATTCTAAAATATGTTCCGACAAGTTAACAAATTGTACCATGCTGAGACTATCTCCCTCTCTCTTCAGAACTCTTAGGCCTCTTCACAATTTAATTCAGAAATTAAAAGGCTACTGTGTCTGTAGCCAGCTCCCATTCTGATTGATCAACCCCACCCTCAGTTAAGTAGCTCTATTTTAGTGGTAGCCACAATTTTCTTGTATAATGTTTGAAGCAAGATATATACAGTGGTTGAAAGCAAATATAGGAAAAAACTGGAAAACTCCCCACGTACCTCCCCTTCATCTAGTGATCTCCTCCTCATCATTCTCTAGAGGCTAGCCTACATGCCATTCTGTACCAGCCTCCTATCCAGACTAATTTAGCGACTCTGCAGAACCTTATGATTTCCTTTCTGTAGCATTTATTACATTTATAATAATTTTCTTAATGTCTGCTTTCCCCACTAGACCCATAATATCCCCCAGGGACTGAGACTGCATTACTCTCACTCACATATTCCCAGTACATAAAAGAGTGTTTTAACAGTGAATAGTATTTTCTGAGAAGGAAAACTCTTGACTCCAAAAAACCTCCGCTGCCTTGCGGCATACCTCTTCAGGGGAAAGGCTAAGGGAGTAAACCCTGACAGAAAATCCGGAGCCGGAGTCCCTAAGGCGGTTTGACGTTGTAGTCAACACCGGCAACTCCTGCGGCGCACCTGAAGCCAAGCTGTATTGACTCCGTCTTTCCCTTGGACCCTTCAGCTGCGAAGAGAGGGGGGTCTGCTGCATGGGCAACAGCAGACCCTCCATATCACCCTGCCCAGGCTCTGTAGCTTCAGCTTCACTGGAGAGGACACTCCAGCGTCATCGCAAGATGTCGATTCAACACGGGAGGAGACAGATACCGTTTCACTCCCGAGTCGGACTGCACAACCATTCTCGGCGGTGCAGATAGACTCTTAAGAAGCTACACCATCGTCTCTCGAGACGGACGGCTGCCGACGACGAGTATTTTATGAGCAATGAAAAAACACTGCAAGATGCTGACATCAAGTCCAAGTCCTAGCTATTTACAGTGTGGGCTTTTTAACCATCATTAAAATATGTGGAAAAGGCACTTATAAAGACATAAAGTCATCAGGCATACAAGTTCTTCAGTTTCACTAGTTCACAAAAGACTTTGCAGTTTGTCCTTTCGTATCTTCCTATTTCTTTAAGTCCATTATCTCCTACACTACAACTTAAGGAAAACTCCATTCCATGTCATTGAATTGGTGCATAACTGAGATTTTGTCAAATTGGGGTCTGCAGACCAGTGGCGGTTGGCTTACCTTTCCTTAGGGTTCTGTGAATTCCTTATAAGATTTATAAAGAGATGAAAGCTTATATTGAATCATGCAAATGAATCTTTTAAAATTGAATACAGCCACATGATTTCAATACCTGGAGGTTTTCAAATATATTGCAAGTTCTCTCACACTCCTCCCTTCAAAAAATGAAGTGTAATTTCCCTTCCTTTGAATGCAGGCCAAACATAGTAACTTGCTTCTAATGAACAGAATGAGGTAAAGTGACCTTGCATGACTTCCAAGGTGAGTTTAGAAAAGGAGCTATGACATCCACCCAGCTCTCTCTCGTGAGGCATGCCTCAGGAAGCCACCATGTAAGAATCTGGCTTTCCTGAAGCTGTCATGCTGCAGAGACCAAATAGAAAGATTGCACAGAAATTGCTAGAGAAGCCCCAACTATTCAGGTCTTTCTAGCCTAGCTATCAGGCATGGGAGTGATAAAAACTTTGAGATGACTCCAGCCTTAGCCACCATCTGACCATAACCACATGAAAGACCCCAAGCCAGAACTATGCAACTAAGCCTCTCCTGACCCCAAAAAACCATGACAAACAAAAGATTATTGGTGTCTTATATCCCTGAGTTTTGTGGTTTTTGTTACAAAGCAGAAGATAACTATTGTGGTGTGCTTATGTGCAGCTGGGCTTATGATTGCATTGGAATTATATATTTATTAGAGATGACAGAGAAGACAGGCAGACTTAATAAATGCATGAAAGTGAGGGATAAAAGTTCTCCATAGTTCAAATAGAGAAAAGTGACAGGAAAATGACTCATCACATCCAATTTGGTATTTCAGATGGGTTAAATGCAAAGGAATCTTTGTTTAGTCAGTACCATACTCATGTTGCAAGCTATTACGGGGTCTCAGCAAAACAACTTGTGATTACATTTAACAAATTCAATCAAGTTTAATTATATTGGTTTTATTTTGCTTTTCATTTCCTCTGATTTTATTTAACTTTAAAATTGCTTATATATTTTATAGGTATACATTTAAGTAATATTATAATAAAATAACGTAAGTTGACACCAGAGTACCACAATTATTTTTTCTTTAAACGGAATCCTAAGTTTGAGAATCAATGAAGGATATCTTCAGAAAGGCATATGTATCTTTAACACACTGGCATCTCATTCGTCGTCGTCGGCAGCCGTCCGTCTCGAGAGACGATGGTGTAGCTTCTTAAGAGTCTATCTGCACTGCCGAGAATGGTTGTGCAGTCCGACTCGGGAGTGACACGGTATCTGTCTCCTCCCGTGTCGAATTGACATCTTGCGATGACGCTGGAGTGTCCTCTCCAGTGAAGCTGAAGCTACAGAGCCTGGGCAGGGTGATATGGAGGGTCTGCTGTTGCCCATGCAGCAGACCCCCCCTCTCTTCGCAGCTGAAGGGTCCAAGGGAAAGACAAAGTCAATACAGCTTGGCTTCAGGTGCGCCACAGGAGTTGCCGGTGTTGACTACAACGTCAAACCGCCTTAGGGACTCCGGCTCCGGATTTTCTGTCGGGGTTTACTCCCTTAGCCTTTCCCCTGAAGAGGTATGCCGCAAGGCAGCGGAGGTTTTTTGGAGTCAGAGTTTTCCTTCTCTGGGCATCTCATTAACTGTTGTTAAATGAAGTAATGCCTACTACTATTCACCCTAGAGCATTCTTCCTAACTGATCATAGATATAACAGTTCAATTATAAGGTTAGTGTATCTGCCTTTAAACCTCCTAGTTTAAGCCTTATGTTTGCAATCCCTATTAATGACAATGATTTTTTGGTCTATGTATTCTTAGTATACATAGCATGATGTTTTTGATCAGCAATCATTCATTCTTCCTGTTTATCAGTTTCAGCCAGAAGATGGCCACCTGTCTTTGTATACTATTTATTTCACTTAAATTTTGAGCAAGGTACTTAAATTACATTTTAAATCAGACCATTATAAATATACCTGTCAAATCTTATGAATATCCATTCATTCATTTTTATATTATACTTAAACAAAAATGCACAAGCTTAATTTATAACATCAATATTTTTAAATATATAATTTTGTTTTATGTGGATAACTGATTGATATAACACATAGCTTTCCATTAGCTGATGTGACAAGTATCTGGAAATAGTTTGATTTTTTAAAGTAAAACAATATATTATTATCACAACAATAATATCAATTATTTATTGCAGTCTTGAAGCACTTGCATAGTATGATGTTACATATTTCACCTATATTATTTCATTTACCTAATGATTTAGGTAAAATTGTCATTTTACGGAGGCTCGGAGGGATGGTCATTTGTCCATAAGATAACTGGAAATGGAGGCACTAATATTTGAACTTAGATAGGTCTGCCCTTATCAGCTCAGTTTTCCAACCTTTCTAACTTCTCTTGACTGCCCACACATTATTATTTATTATATTTCAGTAAAGCTAAGTTGTCATCAGTTATAAGATGTTCCATTATTTATGTCAACATGACAAAGACTAACAACAAAACTTTGACACAGCTCTTTATCACCTAGAATTTTTATTTTATATCGATCTGAAAATGCTTTATTTAATAAATATACCTAATTAGACATATATTTTTATCTAACATTACTGTTGTGTATATATAAAATGGAAAGCATAACAACATGAGTAGAAAGAGGTATTTTCTAGAACTTCCCATTTAGAGTCTAGTTCCTCTGAATCACTTTTCAGATAAGAATCATCATTCTCTGTCTTTTCAAAATGTCATCCTCCACGTCAATGAGAACATTGTTGATGTAGCATTTCCTAAAAGAATGATCCATTATTGGGTCTGAGTTTTTCTTTTAAGCTGCTGTTATTCTTTTCACAAGTATTGCTATGTTATGCCGAAAAAGTCACTGCCTCTTATTTAAATATTAAAAATGCACATCTTTATTTTCATCTCTCTGATGGCTAGTGATGTTGAGCGTACTTTCATTAGTCTGTGGGGCATCTGTATGTCCACCTTGGAGAAGTGTCTATTCAGGCCCTTTGCCCATTTTTTAATTGGATTGTTTGTCTTTCTGTTGTTGAGTTGTATGAGTTCTTCATATATTTTGGAGCTCAAACTCTTGTCTGACGTATCATTGGCAAATATTTTTTTTCTATACAGTTGGCTCCCTTTTCATTTTTATGACGGTTTATTTAGCTGTGCAGAAGCTTTTTAACTTGATGTAGCCCCATTTGTTTATTTTTTCCTTTATTTTCCTTGCCCTGGGAGATATATCAGCAAAAATATTGCTGCGTGGGATATCTGAAATTTTACTTCCTATGTTTTCCTCTAAGATTTTTATGATTTCATGACTTCTAGTTCAGTCTTTTATCCATGTTGAATTTGTTCTGATTTATGGTATAAGTTGGTGGTCTAGTTTCATTTTTTTGCATACCTGTCCATATCTCCCAACACCATTTATTGAAGAGGTTATTTTTATTTCACTCTATGCAAATTAAAATCCTAATGAGATACCCCTCACACTAGTCAGAATGGCCATCATTAATAAATCAACAAATAACAAGTACTGGCAAGGATGAGGAGAAAAGGGAACCCTGGTGCACTGCCGGTGGGAATGCAGACTGGTGCAGCCACTGTGGAAAACCATTTGGAAGTTCCTCAAAAAACTAAAAATGGAACTGCCTTTTGACCCAGTGATTCCACTGCTGGGGTTATACCTGAAGAATCCTGAAACCTGAAACCCCAATTCAGAAGAACCTATGCACCCCTATGTTCATAGCAGCACTATTTACAGTAGTCAAATGCTGTAAACAGCATAAGTGCCCAATCAGCAAATGAGTGGATCAAAAACACAATGGAATACTACACAGCGGAAAGAAGGAACTTTTATCCTTTGCGACAGCATGGATGGAACTGGAGAGTGTCATGCTTAATGAAATAAGCCAGGAGGCAAAAGACAAATACCGTATGATCTCACCTATAAGAGGAACCTAATGAACAAAACAAACAAATGAGCAAATAGACCCAGATGCATGGAAACAAGGAAAAGACTGACAACCACCAGATGGCAGGGGAAAGGAGATTAAGGGTGAAAAGAAGAGAAAGGGACTAGCCAAAGAACATGTATGAATGAATGACCCATGGACATGGACAACAGGGTGGAGATTGACTGTGGGAATCGGGGGTGGGCTGGGCAGAGGAGAGCAAAGGACAAAAAAACTGGGACAACTGTGATAGAACAACAATAAAACATTTAATAAAAAAAAATGCACATCTTAGAGTCAATAAAATATATTATTATGCTTCCTGTAGACCATGATAAAAAATCAACCATTCAGAAATGTAAGGTGTGTCTTACAATGTTTTAGTTATACTAGCTATCCAGGTCTAATATCAGACTACAGATAGCCTGCTACAAATCATTAGTATACATTCATGTTACTTTCTTTATAGTATCTCCATTTGTTGAATACTTCTGATACATCAGGTACTGGTCTAGATTCTTCATGTGTGTTAACTCATTGAACCCATTACACCCAAGGAAGAAGCATATTGTCCCACTAATCAATGAATAAACTAAAATTTAGAGAGTTTAAATAATTTGGTCAAAATCACATTTCTTCTTAACTAGCAAAGCCAGGATTTGATTTCACTCTCCCTGACACCAAATTCCATTCTACTACCTGTTAAAATACTTTGTGGTATTACCAACCACATTAAACACATGCATTGGTTATATGAGAATGTTAACTAGTGCTTGTTTTTTTACATTTGATTCAATAAGAGTTTGGACTTTTAAAAATTTATTTCTCAATTACAGTTGACATACAATATTTTATTAGTTTCAGTTGTACAACATAGTGATTAGACACTTACATATCTTATGAAGTGATCACCCCAGTAAGTCTAGTACTATCTGACATCATAATTAGTAACTAATATTAATGTGCTATTGTAAACTATGTGAACTGTTTCTATTTCCTTCTGCCTACATGTGAGTACCATGAACATGGATCTCTATTAACTCCTCTCCCCCAGGCAAAATATTACCAGTCACCTTTCAGAGATTGAGCTGAATGTAATGAACCAACATTTCTTACAGCCTGGAAATGTGTCACTCCCATAGCCATCTTGCTTTAAAGGTTTCTGGGAGAATTAGCTATAAAGATGACCATAGTACTGGCTATGTTATAGGACTCTTACAAGATATAGGCCCATGCATTCCTATTTTACCACTAATCAAAAATTTCATCTTGGCCATAGTTCCAATGGAAATTAATGTTGCTTCCTTCATGTGTTTATGGTCCACTGTCTGCAAGGAAGGAATATGTATAATTAATTTATGTTGTACCTGATGCAAAAAGATTTTATTATCTAGTTGTTGTCCAGTAGATCTATTTAGGTAATTATTTTGCTTTTAAAACAAAGGAAAATAATCTCAGAGAAACTGTGGCCTCAGTTTATAATGTCAAGATCAGTGTCACAAATAGCACTACTCCTAAAGTTTATGCTGTGAAAGTAACTAATCCAGAAGTTACTTACAAAATAAAGTGAAACAGCTTTTATAATGTTAGGTCATGGATTCTGGAAATATTCACTTAAAGATTCTTCCTATGGTACCTTGTGACAGTGTCTTTAACAACTCAGTCCAGGTGTTTGGAAACAAGAATAGGATCTCTCTTGTTTCTAGAACTTGTGAGCCATACCTTTTTGGAGAATGTCAGGTTCATCTGAAAAAGCTGTGAGATACTGAACCAGTGCCAGGCCACATGGGATGCATTGTACAAAATACTTACATTCTTCTCTTTCTTCAAATCTCAGCATCTGGGATTTCTCAGCTACCCAAAGTGGAAATGGTTCTTGACTTGCCTCTCTTATTTTGATCCTCATATCCAATCACTCTTTGAGTCCACTTCAATACCACCTCAATAAATTCCTAATCTGCCTTCTTCTCTCCATCCTAACTGCCATTTCTTTCAGTCGCCACTATGACCCACCTGGACAATTGCATCAGCCTCTACCTAATCTAACAGATCCTTTCTGCCCCTAGTCCTGCTCTTTATGAAGCAAAAGGTCTAATTATGTCACCCCCTGGCTTAAACTATTGGATGGCTTACTGTGGCTCTTGAGATAAGCCCCAAGTCCATTGCATAGCTTACAAGGTCCTTCATGTTGAGGCCTCTGTCTATTTCCCAAACCCTTTCTCTCTCCCTCCGTCCCTACCCCACTTCTCTGCTTCAGCCAAATGGAACAACTTATAGCAACTCAATTGTCCCACCTTCATTTACACATGGGGTTTTTCTGCCAAAATATACTTTTCTTTTAAGTCCAGTTAGATTTTACTTACTCGCACTTTTTCTATGACCAGGCTAATTTCCATGTCCCATGCTCCATACTCTCTTACTTCTTTATGACTATCCTATCATTTAATTTACTCTATTATAATTACCCACTTCTTCACCTTCTCTACTGAGCATGAATTCCATAAGAGCAGAAACTGTTGTTCATTGTTGTATGTCAAAGCAGCAGTTTCCATACTGCATACAGCACTATGGAACAAAAGATGATTTGAAACAGTACACAGATGATTTATTCCAAACTTTTAAAAATTGTTCTACATATTTTAATGTTTATCTTTTCTTTATAACAAGTGGTATTTGTTTTCTTTATATGAACCTCAGATGCATAGAATTGGGTTAACTGTAATCCTTATTCCATGACACATTTGTCATTGGCCCTTGCATGACACACTTAATGTTTGTTTTGCTAGTTATTTTATACCACAATAACCATCTCCACATTCACTACAGAAAACAAAAGCTAAGAACTTCACAGTAGCCAACATCTACCTGCATGCTATACTGTTGTTCTTCTGCATCTTTCCACCTGACCCTGTAATACCATGCTTTCTGTTTAAATCTTTAGTTTCCTATTTCTAAACTTTACTTATTAACATTGTGGGAGTTATTTAATAATTGAATTGTTTGTAAGTTCTGCCTCTCTTTTTAAGTATGTACAATTGCATATCAAAACAAAGTAGAATACTATATGTCCTTTTTCATTGAGGTATAATTGGCATGGAACATTATACTAGTTTCAGTGTACAATGGAATGATTCAATATTTGTATATATTGTGAAATAATCACCATAATAAGTCTACTTAACATCTATCATCACACATAGTTAGAAATTTTTTTCACATGGTAAAAACTTTAAACTTTTCAGCAAATATGTACTACAGTATTATTAACTATAGTCATCATGCTATGCATTCTAAACTTTATTTTTTTGTGTTGGTTGTTTTTAACTTTATAAAAAGGACATCATACTTATGCAATACTTGGGGAGTTTTTTTACTTACTATCATGTTGCTTAAAGTCATCCATATTGTTGTATACTATTGTAGTTCACTTAGCTTGACTGCTACATTATATTCCTTTGATGAATACACCACAGCTTAATCATTTACTCACTATTGATGGGTACTTGGGTTGTATTCACATTTTTGCCTCTGTACACAGTGGTACTCTGACCATTCAAGTACATGTGTCCTGTTGGACATGTGCAAGCATTTCACTGGGTGTGTGAATCTTTAACTCTTGGAGATAACACCAAGCTGGAATTCAATGAGATCACAACAATTTACACTCCTACCAGTAATGTATGTGAATTCCTATGGATCCATATCCTCTTCAGTACTTGGCAATATGTTATCAGCCTTCTTCATTTAGCCATTCAATTATCAGTAAAATGGCATCTCATGTGATCTTGATTGTATCTCCCTGATCACTAACAATATTTCTTCATGCATCTATTGTACATACATGTTTTTCTTCTGTGAAATGTTTATTTCTGTTTTCTGCCCATATTTCTCTTGGATTATTTGTGACATTCTTATTGACTTATAGACATCTTATTATATTTTGATACCATTTTTTGTAGATTGTATATAATTGCAGAATATCTTACTGAAGTCAGCAATTTATCTTTGTAATATCTTTAAAGTGTCATAATAAATAAAAGTTCTTAAGATAACATACCTATGATATTCTACTATACTAAAATAGACTTCTAGATAACATGGCAGGGAGTGAAATTATCCATTTCTTAACTCACGAAGTGGGTTGTGGTAGAGATTTAGCTCTGTATTTGAGCTGCTTTTGAACTAGAACCTACTGTTATGACCACTTCCACAAGGTCTAGGAACATCATAGGGACTCAGCCAGAACTTGTTGGAATGAATTAAAATATACTCTGTGGAAACAGGCATACTAATAAGAGCATTCATCCCCCACATTGTTTAAATAGATGGCTTATTTTTGAAAGACAAAAATAATTGTAAAAGAAAATAGAGAAGGTTAATATCTAGTTGATCCTTATAGTGCTGGGGAAACAGTGTTTTTGGAAGACTATCTAATGGTTTAGATTGGACAATTTTCCCTTTGCCTAAGGCTATATTTTGGGGATGTCTTGGTATAGGTAGTTTTTACTAACTTATCTAGAAGAGATTTTGCGCATATTATGAAAATTCTCTTTGTAGCTAAAGAAGGAAAAGAAATAATAATTAAGTGCTACTCCTACTTAAAAGCCCCAATGACCTCAAATTGTCCCCAATGGACTTACCTATCTCTTTTTCTTCTTCATTCATTAGCTTTCACACAGGCACAAAGTCAGATATATCAATATGCTATTTCATGTGAAATCGTTATGTATATATGATGACTTTTAATTTTCTTTTCACCTAATAAAGGCTCAGCCAACCTCTTTGAGGTAGGCCCTGTGACTCCCATGAGGGCCAAGGCACAGGCAGGAATAAGGTAGATCTGAAGGGTGGGATGAATATTATTATTTTACATCTTACCTGGTAATATTTCTCAATATAAAAATTCAGTAATGTATTTTTAAACTTTAAAGAATATTATATCTCATAATATAGACAACTATATTCACCTATTTGTAGCATAAGGAATAATGTTAGACATGCCCTGTGTACCCATTGTCTGGCTTAAGAAGCAAGTTTACTAGTTCTGCTGCAACTCACCATGTCAATCCCTTTCTCCTCATTTACCGATTTATGAAAAAATATTTGAGTGACTATGTGTCAAGTACAGTTCTAAGTACTGCAAAATAGTAAACAAAAAACAAAAACAAAGACAGACTAAAAGCCCCGACTTATGGAGCTTACAGGAAAGTACAGCAGTACCCTCTTTATCCACTGTTTTCCTTATGTGGTTTCAGTTACTGCAGTCAGCCATGGACCAGAAGTATTAAAAGGAAAATTCCAGAAATGGTAATTTATACATTTTAAATCACACGCTGTTCTGAGTAGCATGATGAAATCTTATGCTGTACTGTCCTATCCCATTTTGCCTGGGACATAAACCATCACTTTCTCCAGTGTCTCCACACTGCATATGCTCCCCGCCCATTAGTGACCTATTAGTAGTTTCAGTTCAGATCAACTGTTGTAGTATCACAGTGACCTGTTTTTTACTTAATAATGTCCCTAAAGTGTAAGAATAGTTGTGCTTGTAATTCAGATATGTCAAGTAGAAACTCTTAAGTGCTTCCTTTAAGTGAAAAGGTATGTATGTATAGGAAAAATAAAAACAGTACATATACAGTTTGGTCCTGCCCACAATTTCAGGCATCCACCCGGGGTGTTGGAATGTTTTCCCCATGGATAAGGGGGGAATATTTTAAATTTTGGGCTCATCATCCCCTTTTTCCCCTCGTAGTTTTTGTACATATCTCCAAAGAATATATTAATTTACTATTATACCACCTAATGTTCTTCTAAGCCTTACTTTTTCACTTAATATTTTTGTGCATAAAATGCTAGTTCATTTATTTTCAACATTTTGGACTTTTTAAAAAGTATATTTTATTGATTATGTTGTTACAATACCTCCAATTTTTCCCCTTTGCTCCGCTCTGCCCAATACCCTCCTTCCCCCAGCAATCCCACACCCCTTAGTTCATGTCCATGGGTTGTGCATATAAGTTCTTTGGCTTCACCCTTTCCTATATTATTATTAACCTCCTCCTGTCTATTTTGTACCAACCAAACATGCTTCTTAGTCCCTGCACCATTTCCCCATTTCTCCCCCTTCCCCCTCCCAGCTGATAACCCTCCAAATGATCCCCATACCTATGATTCTGTTCTTATTCTGGTGTGCTTAGTTGGATTTTGTTTCCATTTTTTAGATTCAGTTGTTGGTGGTTGTGAGTTTGTTGTCATTTTAGTGTTCATAGTTTTGATCTTCTTTTTCCTAAATAAGTCCCTTTAACATTTCATATAATAATGCCTTGGTGAAAATGAACTGTTTAGCTTTACCTTGTTTGGGAAGTGTTTCATCTGCCCTTCCATTCTAAATGATAGCTTTGCTGAATAGAGTAATCTTGGTTGTAGGTCCTTGCTTTTCATCACATTCAATACTTCTTGCCAGTCCCTTCTTGCCTGCAAAGGTTCTTTCGAGAAATCAGCTCATAGTCTTATAGGCACCCCTTTGTAGGTAATCCTTGCTGCTTTTATGATTCTCTCTTTATTTTTCACCTTTGGCATTTTAATTATGATGTGTCTTGGTGTGGTCCTCCTTGGGTCTAGCTTGTTTGGGACTCTCTGTGCTTCCTGGACTTGTATGTCTATTTCCTTCGCAAAATTTGGAAAGTTCTCCTTAATTATTTTTTCGCATAAGCTTTCAATTTCTTGTTCTTCCTCTGCTCCTTCTGGCACCGCTATGATTCGGATGTTGGCACGTTTAAAGTTGTTCCAGAGGTTCCTAAGCCTCTCCTCATTTTTCTTCAATTCTTGTTTCCTCATTACGTACTGGTTGACTGTTTTTTCTTCCTTATATTCCAAATCATTGATTTGAACCCCGGTTTCCTTCCCTTCACCATTGGTTTTGTGTGGATTTTCCTTCATTTCATTTAGCATAGCCTTCACTTCTTCCCTGATGCATTTGCCATACTCAAGCGTATCTGTAAAGTCTGTGAGCATCTTTATCACCACTGTTTTGAATTCTGAGTCTAAGTTGGCTATCTCCTCATCACTTAGTTCTCCCACTGGAACCTTGATCTGTTCTCCCTTTTGGGCTATACATCTTTGTCTCCTCATCTTGACAGGCTCCCATGTCTTTTTGCCTCTGTGTCTTAGACGGAGCTCTCGCTGCTGTTACTTTGTAAGGGGTGGAGCCTTAGGTATTCGTAAGTACAGGGTGACCATTTCACCACGCTGTGGTACTGTATGTGGGGGAGACGTCAGAGAGGAAACAATGCCGCTTGCTCAGCACTCGCCCCTTTTCCAGACACTTCTCCCACTTTTTTATGGGACTGGTGCTTCTCTAGTTGTTGCCCTGGCCATTGTTCCCAGAGTGGGTGGGTCTGTGGATGTTCTAGGACCATGGGGGCCCTTTAAACAAGCGGACTCTGCTGAGAGACTGGCAGTTTTTGCCTCCGCCCAACCACCACTGTTTTGCACAGTCAGAAGCAATGAAGCTTGATTTTCCCTGGTGCTGGGACCATGAGCTTTGAGGTCTGATAAGGAGCTGATAACACTCCCCAGGTGTCCCTCCCCCCTTTTTAAAACATGTGATTGCATTTTCCGCTGGCCTGTTGCTGCCACCACCCCCACATCACATCCTCTCCACCCTGGCTCCGCCCCTCCTACCTCTCTGGATCAGTACAGTATTTCTTCTTTAATCTTTGTTTGTTGGACTGCATGCAGCTTGATTTTTCTGGAATTTCTGGTTGTCTCTAGATTTGAGGTAGTTGTAGTCCTTCTTTGTTGTGAAGGGAGACCCAGTGTGTCTGTCTAGGCCTCCATCTTGGCCAGAAGTCTCAACATTTTTGGACTTTTTATATGAATACTGTACAGTGTATCCATTTTCCTGTTTATTAGAATTATCTTTAGATTATCTATTACAAACAATGCTATGATGAAATGGTACCACATATAATTTCTGTTGTGTGTAGGAATAATTCATTACTGTTCATTGTTGTGTAGTTTCCCACTGTGTGTGTGTGTGTGTACCCCCAATTTATTTACAATTCTTTATTTCAACATTGAGTTATTTCTAGTATTTGTTTAATGCCATATTTACATATATTTCTTTTGAGTTTGAAAATACATTTGTGTTGGGAATTGCTGGGTCTTAAGACATTTGTAAGATCAATTGTAGAAGACACTGTCAAACAATTATTCTAGGTGGTAATACAATGTGCATTCCCACAGCAGGGTATGAGAGTAACCATTCTGGAGACTATGTTTGTCACTGTGCTTTCAGTTTCCATTTACTTGATGATTAATAAAGGTGAACACTTATGTTGAAGTTTATTGGCTGTTTAAGATTATATTTTTGTTAAGTACCAGCTCAAAACTTATACTACTTTATTCTCTTGTCATTTTCTTATTGGTTTCAAAAAATATACATACATAAGTATTTCCAAATATATAAAGGATAGGACCAATAGCATGCCATTTAATAGAAGTCATAGTAACAGGCATATTTGTCTTATTTCCAATCTGAGAGGTAAAAATAGAATATTTCACTTAAATAGGATATTATATGTTTCAAAAATTACTTTAACAGGTTAAGGAAGTTTCCTCTCATTTCTAGTTTAGTGAATTTTATCATGAAAACATGTTGAATTAATTAAGAGCTTCTTCTGCAACTATATATACAATCATATGCATTTTCTTCTTTTTTGCGATTGTTGTAGTTGAGTCACATTGATTGACTTTTAAATGTAAACACAACCATGCATTTCTAGAATGCTTAGCTTTATTGTACTGTAGTTTTTTTTTTTTTTTTATGTTACTGGGCTCAGTAAGCTAATATGTTATTGAAATTTTAAATCTATTTTCATGGAAAAATTTTTCTTTCTTTTAACATTCAGGTCAGTTTTTTATGTTAAGGTTATATGGTCTCAAAATCACACTGGAGGACTTCTGGCCAAGATGGAGGCCTAGATAGACATGCTGCATCTCCTTCCACAACTAAGAATGAATACAGCTATTCAAAACTAGAGACACCCAGAAATTCCATAAAATCGAGCTACATGGAAGTTCAGCAAACATATAAAAAAGAAATACTCAGCCAGGCAGGTAAGAGGGGCAGAGCTGGGGCAGAGAGGAAGCAGTGTGGTGGTGGCAGCAGTGGCGGCAGCAACGGGCCAGCAGAAATATAGTCACATGTTTTAAAAAGTAGGGAGAGACACTTGGGGAGCACTCCCAGCACCATACCAGGCTGCACAGCTCACGGTTCCAGTGCTGGGAAAAATAAAGCCTCATTCCTTTGGACTGTGAAAACCAGTAGGGGGTTGGAGCAGAGGAAGAAACTGCCAGTCTTTCAGTAGCGTCCACTTGTTTAAAAGGCCCCCACAGTCCTAGAACATCTGCAGACCCACATACTCTGGGAATGACATCCAGGGCAACAGCTAGAGGGGCGTCAATCCCACCCAGGAATCAGGAGAAGTGCCTGGAAAAGAAGTAAGTGCTGAGCATGTGACATTGCTCCCTCTCAGACCCCTCCTCCACATACAGCACCACAACGTGGTGAAACAGGTTGCTCAGTACTGATGAATACCTAAGGCTTAGCCCCTTACAATGTAACAGGTACGACAGCTTTACCTAAGACACAGAGGCAAACAAACATGGGAACCTGTCAAGATGAGGAGAAAGAGAACTATGGCCCAAAAGAGGGAACAAATCAAGGTTCCATGATAGAACTAAGCAACGAGGAGATAGTCAACCTAACAAATGTAGAGTTCAAAACCCTGGTGATGAAGATGCTCACAGACTTGACAGATATGCTTAAGGATGGCAAAAGCAGAAAGGAAGAAGTGAAGGCTTTGATAAATGAAACAAAAGAAAATCCACAGGGAAGAAAACCGGGTTTCAAATCAATGATTTGGAACATAAAGAAGAAAAAAACAGTCAACCAGTACATAATGAGGAAACCAAAATTGAAGAAAATGAGGAGAGGCTTAGGAACCTCTGGGACAACTTTAAACGTGCCAATATCCGAAACATAGCGGTGGCAGAAGGAGAAGAGGAAGAGCAAGAAATTGAAAACTTATGTAAAAAATAATGAAGGAAAACTTCCCAAATTTGGTGAAGGAAATAGACATACAAGTCCAGAAAGCACAGAGTCTCAAACAAGCTAGACCCAAAGAGGACCATACCAAGACACATCATAATTAAAATGCTAAAGGTTAAAGATAAAGAGAGAATCTTAAAAGCAGCAAGAGAAAAGCAGTTACCTATAAAGGAGTGCCTAAAAGACTATCAGCCGATTTCTCAAAAGAAACTTTGCAGACAAGAAGGGACTGGCAAGAAGTATTGAATGTGATAAAAAGTAAAAGCCTAAAATCACGATTACTCTATCCAGCAAAGCTATCATTTAGAATGGAAGGGCAGATGAAATGCTTCCCAGACAAGGTAAAGCTAAAGGAATTCATCATCATCAAGCCATTATTATATGAAATGTTAAAGGGACTTACTTAAGAAAAAGAGTATCAAAACTATGAACACTAAAATGACAACAAACTCACAACTACCAAGAACTGAATCTAAAAAATGAAAACAAAATCCAACTAAGCAAACCAGAATGGGAACAGAATCATAGGTATGGGGATCATTTGGAGGGTTATCAGCCTGAGGGGGGAAGGGAGAAAAATGGAGAAATGGTGCAAGGATTAAGAAGCATAATTAGTAGGTAAAAAATAGGCAGGGGAAGTTAAGACTAATATAGGAAAATGTGAAGCCAAAGAACTTATATGTACGACCTATGGACATGAACTAATGGAGGGGGGGTGCTGGAGGGAATGGGGGTACTGAGCAGAGGGAAGTAAAGGGAAAGGAAATTGGGACAACTACAACAACATAATCAAAGAAATACACTTTTAAACAATCACATTGGAAAATGACACCTCTTAATTCTGGATATTTTCTTCTGATCTATCTCCCTCTTCACTAATTCTTTCTACACTGTATCTAATTTCTCTTAATTCCATTGATTTGGTTCTTAAATTTAGTTATTTTATTTTTTAATTCTCAAGTTACCAGATGATATCATTGTATAATACCCATTTTTCTACCATAAGTTTCCATCTCATTACTATTTAACATATTTATCTTGTTCAATATCCATCTCTACTAACAAAATTATCTGGATATCCTTGGATATGTTTCTATTATTTATCATTTTCCTTTAGTTATTAGTCAATTTTAGTCTTTATGTAGGTCTCATTATTTTTGTTTGAGTGCTAAACATTGACTTTGAGAAATTATAGAAGTAGTTTCAGGCTCTCAACTGTTCCTTTTATTTTAGCAAATTCGTTAAGGAGAAAAGCAGTTCAGATTACAGGCCCACCTTTTTTGGATTCCACTCTTCCTCTAATCCTAGCATAGCAAATTCTTACTTTATTGATAGCATCTTGTCAATGCTTTCAAAGAGATTTTTAAAAAAATATTTTGTGTAACTTGTTTTGTCATTCTTAAAGGAACAGTTTGTGTAACCTAAGCTGGTACACTATTGAGATAAGGAGACTGAATTCCATTGGATTTTAATCTTCATTTTCCATATTTCAAATGAGTTGCACATCTTTTTGTAAGCTGATTAACCACTAGTGTTTTTACTTATGCAAATGTTTACATTCAATTATTAGTTTCTTCTTACTGATCTATAGAAATTACTTATGTCACATAGATTTTTATTCAAGTTATATCTATTTTAAATTCTTTCTCTAGTTTGCCTTGATATTCTTTATTTATTTTAATAAATTCATGTATTGTTTTTAATATTGTCAGACTCATTAATCTTTCCCTTTTGTTTTGTGCCTTTTATCACACTTAAGAACTCCTTCCCTATCTTAATGCCATAAAAATATTTTTCTATATTTTTCTCTAATCATTTTTAAGTTTTTATTTTAACTTTTGTCTTTAATCCAAGTATAATTCTTGTTTGTATGTGAAATTAAGTAGAAATTGAATTTCTTTTTTTTTTACATATGGGTGAGACATTATCCCAGAACCATTTATTTAAATGTGGAAGTGACTATATAAAAAGCACCTTAGTTTCAGAACACTATTTGTTCCAGGAATTATCCTACAAGTATTGGAGGTGCCCATTATCTTAGTATTTATTATTTGTGTTTTCCAAAGAAATGACCTCTTTTAAAAAGGTAGTCTCCTTCAAACAAACTTCTGCTTTAATTTTAGCTCCTTTCTCCTCACTGTATCAACAGTATATGTCAGTCGTCATCTTGTAGGTTCTTACCTGATTTAAAATCCCCAAAATGCAGTGCAAAAACAAAAAACAATACAAATGCATGGCAAAGTAAAAGACATGAGAATTTACCAAGTGAGCAGAATTGCTCTAATCCTTCCCAAAGGCAATGACAGATGGGGATATGGAAAAATTAGACTAGTTAGTAACAAAAGAAAGGAGTGTAAGCAAGTAAGTTGGCACTATAGATGCCTCAAAAGGGAATCACTTAAACATCAAACTTAGGAAGAGTCCTTGAGAGAAAGTGTTTAAAGGCCTTGTATATTTTTGTAAACTGATCTTTATGATCATGATGCAAAAGCAAAATTGAAGATGTCATATAGTTCAATTTTTAAAGAAAAATTAGACACAACAGCATTTGATTCTTGTTTTGTTTCAATAATCTCACAGTTGTAATTAGACATGACTGTTTTCATAAGCTATGTTGTATTTTCAAGATAAAATCCCAATCACATGCTCTTTACTGCTATTTATTATAAAACGTTGATGACTCAATATTATGAACAATACTTTGGAGGGGGAGAATAAGTGGGCTACAAACCACATATTTAACATAAACCCACTTTTCAATGCACTTATTTCACAAGACAAGTTTCAGTGATTATTAGGGCCAGAACTAGGGTGAGATGACTGAGATGTCTATCGTACATAACTAGAAAAGCATTAACTCTCAGGATTGTAGATGTGCAAGACTGATCTGATTTCTATTATTATACATTAGTTTTGCCTATTCTAGGACTTGGAATGAAATCACACAATATGTTCTCTTTTGTGTCTGGCTTCTTTCACTCAGCCTGCTGTTGAGATTAACCCATGTTGTTATGTGTATTTATAGTTCATTTCCACTTGTTGCTTAATATTCTGTTTTATAAATTATCATTCTATAATTTATCACATTTTATAGATATATTATTTTATATTTTATAATATACCTCTTTATATAACATTTTATAAATATACCACAGTGAGTTTATCCATTCATCTACTCATGGGCATTTGAATTTTTTTTTCAAATGTTGCCTATTATGAATAAAGCTGCTGTGACACTTGTGTTTAATTCTTTTGTGGGCATATAGTTCCATTTCTCTTGAGTAAATATCTAGGAGAGAAGTTGCTTGGTCATATAGTTTCTGTTTAACTTAATAAAAAACTGCCAAAAATGTTTTCCCAAAAAGCTGTAGCATTTAACACAGCTCTCTGCAATAAAGAGTTCCAGTTGCTCCATATCTTCACCAATACTTGCTATTGTTAGTCATTTTAATTTTAGCCACTATGTTGCAATAATATGGTACCTCATTGTTTTAATGTGCATTTCCCCAAAGTCTAATGTGATACTGAGTATATTTTCATGTGTTTATTAGCTATATATTTTCTTTGATAAAGTACCTTTTCAAGTCTTTAGCCTGTTTTTACATCAAATTGTTTGGCATCTTATTATGGAGTTCAATTGCCCTTTATATATAGTAGTCCCTCTCTATATTGCGGTTCACTTATCGCGGCCTTACTGTATCATGGGATTTTTAAAAATATTATATTTAATTATTTATCGTGGGTTTTTTGCTATATCACGGGATTTTGTGGTACTGTATACGTATGTTGTTAAGGTTACATAGGTTTAAGAGTGTAGAATAAATGTAAGGTTCCTACTTCGCAAAGGGTCTAGAACGTAACATCCACAATAAGTGAATACTGTACTCTGGATTATATATTCTGAACATAAGACCTCTGTCAGAGTCACATATTGATAACATTTTCCCTCAGTGGCTTACTCTTTGGTTTTCATAATGGTGTCTTTTGAAAAGCAAAATATTTTAATTTTGATAAAGTCCAGTTTTCATTTTTCCTTTATGTTTAATCTAAGAAATGCTTGCCTACCCCAGAGTTACAAGTAATTTCTCATATATTTTATTCTAGAAATATTATAGATTCGGCTTTTGCATTTAACCCTAGGATCTATTTTGAATTAATTTTGATTTATAGCATGAGGTAAATATCAAAATCCATTTTTTAATATGAATGTCCAGTTGTTTCCACATCACTTATTGAAAACAGCTTTACTTTCTCTTATACTTACTTTGGAACCTCTCTCCAAATCCAATTGACTATAGCAGGTTGGTTTATTTCTAGACTTTATTGTGATCCACTGATCTATATGTCAATACTTTTGTCAATACCACATTGTTGTGATTACTTGAGTGTTATAATAAGCCTTGAAATCAGATAGTATAACTCTTCCAACTTTGTTTCTTTTCAAAATTGTTTTGGCTACTTTTGGTCATTTGCATTTCCATATAAATTCTAAAATCAACTTACCAACTTCCGCAAAAAACATTTGCTGAGATTTTGACTAGGATATATTTAAAACTCTAAAAAAATGTGATAGAACAGATATTTTAACAACACTGAGTCTGCTAATTCATGAACTTGATATATCTCACTAAGACTTTTTAAATTTCCCTCAGTAACATTTAGTAGTTTTCAGTGTAGAGATCTTGCACATCTTTCACTAGGGTTTATTTCTAGATATTGCAATTGGTTTTGATGTTATCAATGTACCTATTTTTAAAGTAACTTTTAATATGGTACATTTGCCACAAGATTGAACCAAGTGATATAATACTAGTATCAATAGTAATGATAATAAACCAAGAATGACACATTATTATTATCTACAATACCTACTTTATTCAGATTTTTTTAGTTTTTACCTGGTGTTTGTTTCCTGTTCCTGGATCTCATCCAGAATCCCAAATTACATTTAGTTGTCATGTCTCCTTAGGTTCATCTTAGTTCTTATGGTATTATTTTTTTTTTATTACATCTATCAGAGTATGTTTTCTTTCTCTAAAATGGTATGTATATTGAATATTCAAATGCAGAAGAGTGATACTGGGCCCCTACCTCACACCATGTACAAAAATTAACTCAAAATACATCAATGATCTAAATATAAGAGCTAAAACCATAAAATTTATAGAAAAAAATAGGGGTAAATATTTATGATCTACAATGTGGACATGGATTCTTAGGTATGACATAGCAACAAAAGAAAAAGTTGATAAACTGGACTTTCTTAAAATTAAAAGCTCTTGTGCATCAAAAGACATTATCGAGAAAGAAAGATAATTTACAGAATGTGATAAAATACTCATAAATAATGTATCCCATATGGGTTTAGTACCCAGAATATATAAAGAACTCTCACAAATCAACACAAAAAAAGACAAACCAATGTTAAAATGGGCCATAATTTGAATAGACATTTCTCCAAAGATGTAAACATGGCCAACAGGAACATACAAAAATGTTCCATATCGTTATTCATGAGGGAAATGCAAACCAAATCCACAGTAAGACACCAGTTCATACCTGCTGTGATGGCTATAATGAAAGACATGGAAAATAACAAGTGTTGGCAAGATTTGGAGAAATTGAAACCCTAATACATTGTTAGTGGGAATGTAAAGTGGCTCAGCTGGTTTGGAAAATAGTTTGGCAGTTCCTCAAAAAAGTTAAACATAGAATTACTATATGATCCAGCAATTTCACTCCTAAGTATATATCCCCTCAAACTGAAAACAAGTACTCAAGTTCCTAGGATGGCCATGCTCAGGAGCCCAGTCCAGGCCCACGCAGAGACAAGAATGGAGTTGGTGAGGGTGATGGAAGATGGATTATTACTCTATAAAGATACCCTAAACCATGAAGATGAAAATGACTAAAGACAGATCCAAGATGACTGCAGAGTAGCTGAAAGCTCTATCTACTTGCTGCCAGACTTGGACTGGGCTTGTAGCTAAACCACAGAGCAATCAGCTCAAAAAACAGCTGAGAGTGAGTGAGCGCATATGTGAGTGAGTGAGTGGGGGTGTGTGTGTGTGAGTGAGCAAGAGTCTGCCTTCCTGCAAGGCACTTGGAAGTGGGAGGCTCAGGCTCTCCTAGTGGAGCAGCTGCCACCCCTACTGCCCAATCCAGCACTTCTGGTTGCACAGATTTGGAGCGGGAGTCATCTTGAGGAATTTAAAATATCCTCCTTGGGAAGAAGTCTCCAGAGTACCTCAGTGCCCAAACATGTCTCTGTGTCCTCCACCCCAGCAGGGCCATGCACTCCACTGTTTCCAGGAGCCAGATCTGGGGACTGTGGTACTTACTAGGGGAGAGGCTGTTGCCCCCCTGACCCTGAGTGGCACAGGAACCATGAACAGGACAGAACCTGACTGAGGAGGCTACACAAGAACCATGAGCTCGGGGGCAGAGAGACATGCCCAGGGCAGTGCTGGCTGCAGAAACAGAGTGGTGGGAACAGGCCTGCCCAAAGCTGAGAATCACTGAGGGAGTGGTAAGAGTACCCCCTCACTGTCCCATGTTGTAGTATCGCTGTGGGACTCATCCCAGCATCATTTGGGAGACATACAGAGAGAACTTTTCTGAAACTGTCAGAGGCTCTGGTAGGCTGTGGCCAGCCCTAACTGAGAGACTTTGTGCTTTTGGGGGGGGGGGTGCAAAGACAACAGGGCCCCTCAGAATTTGATGCTGCAGTGTGGAGGCTATGCAGAAACTTGTAAAAGAGGTGAGGTGAGACTCGAGATTTGGCAGGGCCCCTGTGGTCACATGTGCTTGCACATGTGCAGCGGCTTTGCCAACAAAGAACACAGAGGGATAGAGTCACACTGAAGGGACTGTAGGAAGCAACCCAGCATGGCTAGTGAGCAGGGGACTGTGCAAAGTGGAGAGTTCAGGCTTGAGTCTGCGAGAGCAGCAGTCTGGGGACTGGATGGCCAGGAGTTGAATGCCTAAGATTCATGCAGCCAGGCAGGTACCCTCACAGGCAGGATCCCTCACAGGCAGGCATGCCCAACCCCTACCTGCGGGATTACAGGCTCTGCAGATCAGAGAGGCTCAGGAGTCCCCACCTGCGCACATATCTTCAGGGGAAAGCTAAAAGCTCTGAAAAGGCCCTTTCTACCAGACACTATGAGCTATGCTGTGCTTCAGGCCCTGATCCACTGAAACCAGCAGAGCAGAGAGATTAGATAGAGGTGCAACAAGGGGTGATAAGAGCCCCACCCAGCCTTGGTACCTAGACAATGCTGCTGTCTGCACCAAGCAGGAAAGAGCTGCCCCTTTTACACAGATTGGCCTCTCACAGAAAATGGACAGCTAATTCACCAGAAACCATACATTATTGGAAAAAATCTGGGACAGACCAAGTTGTGTGGGGAGGGAGCAGGGAAACACTCCCAGCATCTCACCTGAAAACTGAACAGCTCCCCCTCCCCCCACAAAAAAACTGAACAGCTCCCCCTAGGGGCGACCAAGGATTCCCACCCTCCCAATAGCACCAGAGGCCCCCTCTGGAGATGGGTGGAGAAGGTACTGGTAGTCCTCTTGGGTTATTAAATGAACCACTCCTGGGCCCTGGGCTGATGGAAAGCTGGCAGAGCAGAACAGTGAGGACCAGCCAAATCTGAAGGAGATAGCCAGAAACTACAGATCACCTGTACTCTCAAACAGGTTGTCTAGGGCCAGACTAGGACACCATCTGACATTACCAGGGGTGGATCCTGAAAGATAAAACAGTGGTAAACACTGGATTCTGTGGAGACAAATTCCACTATAGTCTCCTTCATTATTTGCATTATTTTCTCTCCTGCATAGCTTTTTAACATTCATTTCTTTTCCTTCAAGTTTGTGCATATTATTTCACTAGTCTCTTTTATTTTAGTTTATTTCAAATCTTATATTTTGCTCCTTCCTTCTTTTACTCCATTTTACCTTCTTCCTTCCTCTTCTTATTTTTGTTAAAAAAATTTTTTTCTGGCTATGACTTGTTTCTATTCTGCACTCTTACTACTTCTCCCTGCTTCAGCCTCTCAAAACCATTTTTCTTGTCATTAGTCATTTCATATTCTTCCCATTCTTAAATTACCCTTATTCTCTTACCACCTTTATCAATCTTTGCTTCTTAGTTGTTGATATGGTGGTTGTCGTTGCATTTCTTCAATTTTATTCCTAGATCTACACTATTTTTGTATTTCAAATCTCTAATTACCGTTCCCCTCTCCTACTCCATTTTGCCTTACTCCTGCCCTTTTTTATTGTGTCCTGTTTTCTTTTTAAAAATATTTTTATTTATTTTATTTTATTTTTAAAAGATTTTATTTATTTGTTTTTAGAGAGGGGGAAAGGAGAAAAAGAGGGAGAGAAACATCAATGTGTGGTTGCCTCTCCTGTGCCCCCAACTTGGGACTGGGCGTGCAACCTAGGCATGTGCCCTGGCTGGGAACTGAACCAGCAACACTTGGTTTGCATGCCGACGCTCAATCCACTGAACCACAGCAGCCAGGTATTTTGTTCTGTTTTAAGTATTACTTTTCCCCTGTTTTAGCCTGGTTTACATTCTTAGTACTTCTTCTCCCTCTCTCCTCTCAAAATCATTTTCTTTCCTCTAGATATCTCATAAACGTTTTTTCTTTATTTTTTTTCTTATTCAAATTTCATTGGTATTAATCTTTGCTCATTTGTTGTTGATATTGCTGTGGTGGATCTTTTCTTTCAATTTGGTTCCTATTTTGTTCAAAAATTATTAAAACTTTTTTTAAAACTTCATACTATACTATTCCCTTTTCTTATTCCATTCTGCCGTCTTCCCTTTTAATTATGATGTAAATATATTTTCTTTCTTTCTTCACCTTGGTTCCACTCCATACTCTTATTATTTTTCCTCCCTCTACCCTCTCAAAGTCATTTTTCTTTCAGTTAGTCATCTCATATTTGTTTTTCCTTTCTTATAATAGTCTTAATCTTATTACACCTTTATTGATATTTTCTAATTTGCTGTTTTAGTGTGGTTGTGGGTGGGAGTTATTATTGTGGATGTGGATTTTGTTTACTGGGTTGTTTTGTTGTGTCAGCACCTGTACAACAGCAGACAAGATATGGTGGGCAGCGTGAATCTCAGAAAGTCAGCCTGAAGGGAGAATCCAACAAAGAATGACCCAACAACCAACACACCATTAAAACAAGAGAGTTCTCATAAATGGCATAAAGGTCATCCCAAAAAAATTCAGCTTGGATCAAGGAGACTGCACTGCTGAGTCCCACAGGTCTCCCATCACAGAGGTTCACACCACAAACACAAGGATCAAAGCAGATTAATCTACTACACATAAACAAATAAGAAGAGTCACCTAAAATGAAGACACACACACACACACACACACAAAAAAAAAAAAAAAAAAAAAAAAACCCACCACCAATTGAAAGGAAAGATGGAACCCCCAGAAAAAGTAATAATTGAAATAGAAGAAAGCAATTTATCAGACATTAAGTTCAATATAATGGTTATAAGGATGCTCAAGGAGCTTAATGAACTACAAGAACTCTATGGAAGCTACAAAGAACTTACTGGGAGCTACATCAGCCTGATAAAGGACACAGAAACTATTAATAAGAGCTAGGAGGAAATGAAGAATATAATATCTGAAATAAAGAATGCACTAGAAGGAATTAAAAGAAAGCTAGAATAAGCAGAGGATTGAATCAGCAAACTGAAGGACAAAGTAGGAAAAAACTCCCAGACAGAGCAACAAAATGAAAAAGAGTCAAAAAGAATGAAGAGGGGTTAAAAGAGCTGCAGGACAACATAAAATGTAATAATATTAGTATCATAGGGTTACCAGAAGGAGAAGAGAAGAAACAAGGACCAGAAAACCTGTTTGAAAAAGTAATAACAGAAAACTTCCCTAACTTGTTGAGGGAAAAAGCATGCAAGTCCAGGAAGCAAAAAGTGTCCCAAGCAAGGTTAACCCAAAGAGGCCCACTCCAAGATACATTATAATTAAAATGGCAAAATTTAAAGACAAATAGAGAACCTTGGAGGCAACAGGAAGAAACAGCTACTGACATATAAGATAGCCCCCGAAAGGCTATCAGCTGATTCCTCAACAGAAACACTACAAGCCAGATGGGAATAGCAAGAAGTATTCCAAGTGATGAAAAGCAAAGCCCTGCAACCAAGACTACTCTATCCAGCAAGGCTCTCATTTAAAATAGAAGGTGAAATAGAGTTTCCCAGACCCCCTGCAAAAAAAAAAAAAAAAAAAAAAAAGCTGAAAGAATATATCTCCACCAAACCAGCATTGCAAGAGATGCTAAAAGGACTGCTTTAAAAATACGAAGAAAGAGATGGGGGGGGGGGGACACAAATACAAAGAGAATAAATGGCAATGAATAAGTGCCTATCAAAAATAACTTTAAATGTAAATGTATTAAATGCTCTAATAAAAAGACACAGGGTAGGTGAAAGATAAGAAAACATGATCCAGATATATGCTGCTACAAGAGAACGACCTCAGACACAAAAATCTACACAGACTAAAAGTGAAGGAATGGAAAAAATATTTCAAGCAAATGGATACGAATAAAAAAGCTGGAGTAGCAATAGTTATATCAGACAAAATAGACTTCAAAACAAAGGCCATAAAAAGAGACAAAGAAGGTCACTACGTAATACTTAAGGGAGTAGTCTATCAGAAAGATATAACCCTTGTAAACATATATACATCTAACATGGGAGCACCAAATATAAGGACTTGCAATACTTCAAGAAAGATATCTACAGCAACACACTCATAGTAGGGGACTTTAACACCCCATTGTCAACAATGGACAGATCTTCCAAAAACAGAATCAATAAGGATATTGTGGCATTGAACAACACTCTAGATCAAATTGACTTAATTGATATATATTAACCTTTCATCCCCAACAAAGCAAAATATACATTCTTTTCAAGTGCACATGGAACATTTTCAAAGATAGACCACATGATAGAACACAAAACAAGCCTCAATGAATTCAAGAAACTTGAAATCATATCATGCATATTCTTAGATCACAATAGCTTGAAAGTAAAAACCAACCTCAAGGAGAAAACTCAAAAACATTCAAAAAGATGCAGATTGAATAACATGCTATTAAATAATGAATGGGTTAACAATGACATCAAGGAAGAAATCAAAAAGTATCTGGAAAGAAAGGAAAATGAACACACAATAGCCCAAAATGTATCAGACGCAGCAAAGGCAGTTCTGAGAGGGAAGTTCATAGTAATACAGGCCTAGTAAATTATATAGAAAAACCTTTAGGTCCTAACCCTGGACCTAAAGAAACTAGAGGAACAATAATAAATAAAGCCCAGAGCAAATAGAAGGAAGGAAATATTTAAGATTAGAGTAGAATTAAATGACATAGAGGCTAAAAAAACAATTCAAAGGATCTATAAGTCCAGGAACTAGTTCCTTGAAAAGATAAACAAAATTGACAAGCCTTTAACTATACTCATTAAGACAAAAAGAAACAGTACCCAAATAAATAAAATCAGAAATGAGAGAGGAGAAATTACAATTGATACCACAGAAATACAAAGGACTATAAGAAATTACTATGAACAACTATGTGCAAAGAAATTGGACAATCTGAGCAAAATGGACAAATTTCTAGAAACATACAATCTTCCAAAATGGAATCAAGAAGAGGCAGAAAGCTTGAATAGACCGATAGCAACTAGTAAAATTGAAACAGAAATAGAAAAACTTCCAGCACACAATAGCCCTGGACCAGATGGCTTCAAAGGCGAATTTTACTAAACATTTAAGAGCGAGCTAACTCCTATCCTTCTCAAACTATTAAAAAAATTCAAGAACAAAGAAGACGTCCGAACTATTTTTTATGAGTCTAGTATTATCCTAATTCCAAAGCCAGATAAAGATACAACAAAGAAAGAAAACTACAGGCCAATATTGTTGATAAACAAAGATGTTAAAAACCTCAACAAAATATTGGCAAACTGGATTCAGCAATACTTTAAAAAGATCAGGGGACTTGCAGCCAAAATGGAGGCCTAGACTGACACACTCCATCTTCCTCCACAACTAAGAAGGAATACAACAACCACAAAACCAGAAATAACCAGAAGTTCCATAAAATAAAGCTACATAGAAGTCCAACATATGAAGTTATAAACAAGTGGTGCTCGTCAGAAAGATTAGGAGGGGCAAAGCCGGGGTGGAGAGATCAAGCTGTGCTGGTGGCAGCAGTTGCAGCGACCAGGGAAGGCAGACCCCCATTGCCTCGGACTGTGAGGCCCAGAGGGCGCAGAAATGGAGGAGGAGGCTCCCGGTCTCTCAGCAGAGTGAACGGCAGGAATCCATCTTGGACCCTTGCCCCCACACAAAGTGCCACAGTGTGATGAGAAGGGTCGCCGGTACTGATGAGTGCACAGGGCCACACCCCCTATAGCATAGGAGGTGTGACAGCCCCACCAAAGAAGGAAAGGTAAACAAACCTGTCAGGATGGCAGACATAATGATAGAGATACCAATCAAATAGAGATACCAAAAGCAAATACACGGATTAATGGACAAACAGATAGATAATCTTTCTGAGGCTCAGTTCAGAGCTATGGTTATAAGACAGCTTACAGAAATAATAGCAGGACTTAATCAAGACAGGGAAGGAATGAAGGCTAGTCCTGTTGAAATGAAAAAGAAAACATACAAAACAAGTGGGGACGGAAGGTAAACCAGGGATCAAAATCAACAAATCGGAACATAGGGAAGGAACAAACAGTCAGCCAGTGCAGAAAAAGGAAACAAAAAGTGAGGAAAATTAGGAGAAGCTCAAAAACCTCTGGGACAACTATAAGAGAGTGAATATCCGAATTATAGGGTTGCCAGAGGTGAAGAAGAAGAACTAGAAATTGAAAACTTATGTGAAAAAATAATGAAGCAGAGCTTCCCTAACTTGGGGAAGGAAATACACTTACAGGTCCAGGAAGCACAGAGAGTTCCAGATAAACTGGACCCAGGGAGAACCACACCAAGATACATTATAATCAAAATGTCAAAAATTAAAGATAACGAGAGAATCTTAAAAACAACAGAGAGAAGAGAATTATATCCAAAGAGTCCCAATTAGACTATCAACTGACTTCTCAAAGGAGACTCTGCAGGCAAGAAGGGACTGGCAAGAAATATTCAAAGTAATGAAAAGTAAAAACCTACAACCACGATTATTCTATCCAGCGAAGCTGTCATTCAGAATAGAAGGGCAGAGAAAGTGCTTCCAGGACAAAGTAAAACTGAAGGAGTTCATTAGACCCAAACCACTGTTGTATGAGATGTTAAAGAGACTTGTTTAGAAGAAGGAGGATCAAAACTATGAACATTAAAATGAAAACTGTATTACAACAACCAACAACAGAAGCTAGGGAATTGAAACAAAGGCAAACTAAGTAGGCAATGAGAGTGGAAAAAGAACCATAGATTTAGGGAACATTTTGGGGGAGGTCAGTGGGAAGGGGGAAGGAGGGAGATGATGCAGGAATTAAGAAGCATAGTAGGAGAGAGTGGAGTAGACAGGAAGATGTTGAAAAGAACTATATGTACAACCAATGGGCATGGACTAAGGGGGCAGGGACAACTGGCGGGAGGGGGATCACTGGGTGGAGGGGAGAAGAGGGAAAAGAAATTGGGACAACTGTAACAGCATAATCAATAAAACATATTTTTAAAAAAACTTAGTTAAAATAAACTCATAAAATAAAAAATTTTAAAAAGGTCATACACCATGATCAAATGGGACTCATCCCAGGGATGCAAGAATGGTACAACATTGCAAATCAATAAATGTAATATGCCACATAAACAAAATGAAAGATAAAAAATCACATGATTGTATCAATAGACGTTGAAAAAACATTTGATTAAATTCCTCACCCATTTATGATAAAACACTCAGAGAATCGGGAATAGAGGGAGTAACTTCAACATAATAAAGGCCATATACAAGCAACCAACAGCCAAGATCATACTCAACAGGCAAAAACTAAAAGCTTTCCCCTTAAGATCAGGAACAAGACAAGGATGTCTGCTTTCACCACTTTTATTCAACATAGCATTGGAACTTCTAGCCATAACAATCAGACAAGAAAAATAAAGAAAGGCATCCAAGTTAGGAGGGAGGAAGTAAAACTGTCATTATTTGAAGATGATAATATAGTGTACATAAAAAACCCTATAGGCTCCACCAAAAAAGCTACTCAACCAAATAAGTGAGATACAAAGTCAATATTCAGAAATTGAAGGCATTTTGTACACCAACAATGAAATATCAGGAACAGAAGCTAGGAAAAAACTCCATTTACTATAGCAACAAGAAAAATAAAGTACCTAGGAATAAATTTAACCAAGGAGGTAAAAGATCTGTACTTGGAAAACTATAGAACACTGAAGTAAGAAATTAAGAAAGATACAAATTAATGGAAGCATATACTGTGTTCATGGATTGGAAGAATTAACATAATTAAAATGTCCATACTACCCAAAGCAATCTATAGATTCAACACAGTCACTACTAAAATATCAATGGTATATTTCACAGATCTAGAACAAATATTTCAAAAATTTATATGGAACCAAAAATGACCCTGAATACCCTCAGCAATCTTTTTTTTTTTTTTCAGATTTAATGTGTTTTATTGATTAAAATATTACATTTGTGCCAATTTCCCTTCCCTCTGCTCCCCTCCACCCCGTGGCCCCCCTCCCTCCAGTTGTCCCCCCCTTTTAGATTATGTCCATTAGTTGTGCATACAGTTCCTCCCAACCTCTCTCCGTCTATTCCATTCCCTCCTACCTTGATCCCCAATTCCTATATCATCTCCCTCCCTTTCCCCATTCCCCCTCCCTGTTGACCTCCCCCCAATATGCTTCCCGTACCCACAGTTCCTTTCCACTCTCGTTGCCTATTTAGTTTGCCTTTGTTTCATCTCCCTAGCTTCTGTTTTTTTAAACCAGTTCTTTAACATCTCATATAACAGTGATTTGGATCTAATGAACTCTTTCAGTTTTATTTTGTCCTGGAAACACTTTCTCTGTCCTTCTATTCTGAATGACAATTTCGCTGGATAGAGTATTCGTGGTTGTAGGTTTTGGATTTTCATTACTTTGAATATTTCTTGCCAGTCTCTTCTTGCCTGTAGGGTTTCCCTTGAGAAGTCAGCTGATAGTCTAATTGGGACCCCTTTGTACATAATTCTTTTCTTCTCTCTTACTGCTTTTAAGATTCTCTCTTTATCTTTAATTTTTGACATTTTGATTATAATGTGTCTTGGAGTGGTTCTCCCTGGGTCCAGTCTCTTGGGAACTCTCCTTGCTTCCTGGACCTGCAAGTCTATTCCCTTCCCCAAGTCTGGGAAGTTCTCCTTTATTTTATTTTCACTCAATTTTTCAAGTTCTAGTTCATCTTCCTCATTCTCTGGCAAACCAATGATTCTTATGTTGGGCCTTTTATAGCTGTCCCAGAGGTTTCTGATCCTCTCATTGTTGCTTCCCATTTCCTCTCGCTGCATTGGTTGACTGCTTGTTCCTTCTCCATATTCCAGTTTGTTGAAATGAACTCTGGATTTTTTTTTTCTCACCATCTATCTCGTATGCGGTTTTGTTCCTTTCGTTATGAAAGTTTTTCGCTTCTTTCTTATCTTTTTCCTGCTCTTTTGTGAATTCCTGTAAGCCACCTGATAACAATGACCCAGAACTGAGCCTCTGACAGGTTTCTTATCTGTTCATCTGTCAGGTTCTCTATCTGCTGCCTGGTGAGCTGTGTCACCGGGATTTCTATAGTTGTCTGCCTCATTTTGACAGATGCGTTTTGTTTTCTTGGGCCGGCTGTCCGGGGCAGTGCCTGTGTACGCGTCACAAATCAGCGACCGGCGCCTGTCTGTCCGCGACCTATTTCGCAGCCCTGTGGTGCTTTCTTTGGGGGCGGGGGTCTAAGATGGATTCTCACAGTTATTCAGCTAGGAGACCGGGATCCGTCCTCCCCGCCCCCTGGGCCTCACTGTTCAAGGCGATGCGGCGGCCGCTCTCCCCAGCGCCGGAGTCGCGCACCGCCAGGGGCTTGACCGCAGCCGGGATTCCTCGCTGGGGTCGCGCACCGTTCCTCGCCGCCCCGCCGCTGTCCAGGTGCGACCGCAAACAGCACTGCCCTCTTTAACTCTTACTGCCCAAATGGCACCGCTGGTTTATAACTTCATATGTTGGACTTCCGTGTAGTTTTATTTTCTGGAATTTCTAGTTATCCTTTGTTTTGAAGTAGTTGTATTCCTCTCTAGTTGTAGAGGAGACCTAGCGTGTCCGTCTAAGCCTCCATCTTGGCCGGAAGTCCCTCAGCAATCTTGAGAAAGAAAACAAAGTAGTAGGGATCCAATACCTGATATCAAACTATACTACAAAGCCACTGTAATCAGAATAGTCTGGTACTGGCATAAGAAGAGACTCATAGGTCAATAGAACAGAATAGAGAGCCCAGAAATAAACCGATGTCTCTATGGTCAATTAATATTTGACAAAGGTGGCAGGGGCATAGAATGGAGTAAGAATAACCTCTTCAATAAATTGTGTTGGGAAATCTGGACAGGTATATGCAGAAATAGAAAGAAGAAAGAAAGAAAGAAAGAAAGAAAGAAAGAAAGAAAGAAGAGAAGAAGAGAGAGAGAAAGAGAAGAAAGAAAGAAAGAAAGAAAGAAAGAAAGAAAGAAAGAAAGAAAGAAGAAGAAAGGAAGGAAGGAAGGAAGGAAGGAAGGAAGGAAGGAAGGAAGAAGGAAGGAAGGAAGGAAGGAAGGAAGGAAGGACAGGAAGGAAGGAAGAGAAGGAAGGAAGGAAGGAAAAGAAACTAGATCACCAACTTACACCATACACCAGAATAAACTCAAAATGGATAAAAGACTTAAATATAAGTCATGACACCATAAAAACCCTAAAGGGAAACATAAGCAGTAAAATTTCAGATATCCCATGCAGCAATAAGGAAAATAAAGGAAAGAATAAACAAATGGGACTACATCAAACTAAAAAGTTTCTGCTCAGCTAAAGAAAGCATCAGCAAAATGAACAGGGAACGCACCATATGGGAAAACATTCTTGTCAATGATACCTTGGACAAGGGTGTGATTTCCAAAATATATAAAGAACTCATATGACTCCACACCAGGAAGACAAACAATGCAATTAAAAAATGGGCAAAGGACCTGAATAGACACTTCTACAAGAAGGACACACAGAGGGCCCATAGGAATATGAAAGGATGATCAACATCAGTAGCCATCGTATAGATGCAAATTAAAACTACAATAAGAAAGCACTTCACACTGGTCAGAATGGCCATCATTAATAAATGAACAAATAAGTGGTGGCAAGGATGTGGAGAAAAGAGAACCCTAGTGCACTCTTTGTGGGAATGCAGACTGGTGCAGCTGCTATGGAAAACAGTATGGAGTTTCCTCAAAAAACTAAAAATGGAATTGCTTTTTGACCCAGTGATTCCACTGCTGGGATTATACCCTAAGAATCCTGAGACACCAGTTCAAAAGATCCTATGTTCGTAGCAGCATTACTTACAATAGCCAAGTGCTTGAAACAGCTTAAGTGCCCATCAGTAAATGAGTAGGTCAAAAACCTGTGGTACATTTACACAATGGAACACTATGCAGCAGAAAGAAAGAAGGAACTCTTACCTTTCACGACAGCATAGATGGAACTAGAGAATATTATGCTAAGTGAAATAAGCCAGGTGGTGAAAGACAAATACCATATGATCTCACCTATATTAGGAAACTAATGAACAAAACAAACAATTGTGCAAAACAGAACAAGACGCATGGAAAGAAGGGACAGACTGACAATGGCCAGAGGGGATGGGAATAAGGGTGGAAAGAAGAAGGGACTAGTTAAGGCACATGTATGAGTGACCCATGGACATTGACAACAGGGTGGGGATTGACTGTAGGAGCAAGCATGGGCTGGGAGGAGGAGGGCAAAGGGGGAAAAATTGGAATAACTATAGTAGAACAATAAAATATTTAACTTAAAAAAAAACAAGTACTCAAACAAATAGATGCAATGCATATTCATAACAGCATTATTCACAGTAGCCAAAAAGTAGAAACTGCCCAAATGCCTATTAACAGATGAATAGATTAACAAATATTAATCTATTCAAATATCATTGAATAAGTGAAAAACAGCACAAGCCTTTTAAGCCCAGGAATTGTTTTTCATAGCCATAACTAGAAGAATGTCTAAATTTGGCTCCAAAAATAGTTTCTGAGTCCAGACATGGCTTTAGTAGAAATTTACCAGCTACAATATCCTTAAAAGATAGTAATAGGCCCAGATCTTAAAAACATCCTTCTGTATACTCTATCTTCCTTATTTTTCCTATAAAGCTGAAACTGCTGACTAGGACTAACCAAGACACCTGACATCCCATCTCACTACCCAGTACACCCCAATAAGAGTAAACTTTATTCACTGTGTTTACCTTACTATTTACTATAAAGAATACTATGTGCATTAAAGCTGAGCAGTTATGGAAGCCACTACGAGTGCTGTGGATTAACTTTGTCAAGAGTTACATGAATAAAATAAGGCAGAACATAGCAAGAGAATTATTCAGCATACATAGAGAATCATAGGAGGAGCCTTGATTAGCTTCCATTCTTTTGTTTTGTTTTGTTCAGCATTTATGATGTATCAGGCACTCTAAATGGTACTTTTAACACATTGTGTAACCAAATATTCACCCTGATATTCCTATTTTTAGCTGGGGAAACTAAGGCTCCTAGAAGTGATGTAATTACCTTAGGGTCACACAAGAAGAGGCAGAGCAGGCACTCCAACAATGAATACATATTGGCTTCATTCTGTTTTTGCCATTGTCACTCTTTACAAAGTGGAGTTCATGGTACCCAGCAGCCCTTCCGCTCTTATGCTATCAGTTCCTTGATCAGAGTGACTAAGACTTCAGGTTTAAACAAATCTCAAGGTAGGTCCCTGATTGCATTAGCATGGGTCACATGCCAACCTCCAGGCCAGGGGTCAGAGTACTGTGATCAGCTACTTTCATTCCCAAAAGAAGGGGAGGACCGTTTTGGCATTAAAACAAAAACATTCTGCCATCTCACATATGTTTTAGGCTATCATTTAAAAGACATCTGTGAAATAACACCATCCACTAAAAAATCATACAGCTGTAAGAGTAGTATAAAGAGGGGCACTAGTCCATTGGCAGGAAACATAGTGGGATAGACTGAAAGGGTGCACTGGTTCTGAGTCCCAGCTTAGTCTCTGTCTGCATCCTCAGGTCAGCCCAAACAAGGCTTTGATTTTCTAACTATAAATGCAGCAATTGTCATAAATATTTCCCAAAGGTCCTTCCAACTCTAGCTAGTTATGATTTTCTTGGTCTAATCTTGAATTTTGGAGGAAAATTCCTAGACAGCCATGTATGGGAAAAGAGAAGCATTTAACTGTTGTTTCCAGTCCACGTATTTCTTTTCTAATCTTTGTTTGGCCTTGCAGTGCTGGTTTTGCTTCTATGGCCATAAATCCTCTAGATTTAAGGTCTGATTTTTCAGAGTGTTCACAGGGAATGTACGTGTCGGGTCCAATGCCCAGCTGAACCCAGCCAGAACTTCACAGAGTTGGAAAACAAAAGACCAAGTCATTGTTCAGTGAATTGACTCTGTATAATGGAAACCAGGATAAAAATTCAGCTTTTAGATTTTTCTGGGTCAATATAACGTTAAAGTAGTAGAAATCTGGTAATTATCAGTTTCATTTGATTGGTGTAGGTGAGAGTTTCTTAACCTTTTACAACCTATGCTCCCTTTTCGTAAACCTAGTGAATATTCCACACCAACCCCCAGAGCTTCTGAAACACACCCTTGTTTGGGGCAGTGGTAGGGGGTTCATCTCTTCCTTTCTCTTACTGCTAAGAATCACTGAATCTAGACTCAATCTTCTGTATCTCACCATATGACATTTGTCAAACATTCCCTCAATTATGTTACAAAAATTGTAAGTTTGTTTTTATTTCTAACAATTAAACTACAATATTGGCTATGCTTTTATAATTTCCCCATCTACTTCATCACCCCACCCACTGAGAAGAGGTTCTGATTTGCTCCTCCCCTCCCCCTAGGAAGAACTGTCCTGTAGTTAAGGAGCACAGGTATAGCACACTTACTAATAATTCTCACTTATTGTAGATTTTTTTTTCTTGATATGTTGTCATTGTGTAATTTCCTCAAGGTCATTTCTGAACCTCAGTTCCTTCATGTGTAAAAGAGACACAGTAAAATTTCATAAGGCTGTTGTGAAAATTCCTGGGATCATTTATGGAAAGTGCTTGGCTTACTGCCTGGAATATAGTAAGTGCTCAATGAATGTTAGATAATGGCAGTCAGGGCTTCTGTAGAATGTCATATAAAATGTACACTATACAATGCCTTAGGTCACAAATCAAACTACAATGTAAATGGCAGCTTCTGGAACTGTGACATGTAGGAAATTTATATATAGATTTCTGTCTATTCCTAGTGAACCCTGTAATTGCCAAAGCACAGGGTGTTTGATTTACTAAGACTACTCTGCTCCTGCTGTATAATGTCATCAGCAGAGACAGGAAGTCCTGACCAGCCAAGTATGCAGTATCAGGCCAGCAGGATCAAATCCAAATGATCTCCCAAGCCAGCTTTTGCAAAGGAACACCATTTATGACCCAAAACGAAGGGAGTATGGAACTGAAGCATTCAAGAAGAGCCATGTGAGGTCTTCTGAAAACTTTCCAGACTCCCAGGGAAACAATTTATGTCATTTTAAATATTGGATGTTTATATTAGAATTACCATGAGAACAACATGCTGCTATTATTGTAAAGACCAGTGCCCAGAGGAGAGAAGCTGTATCTTTGTTTGTACTTGAAGCAAATGCCTGCCTTGCAGCCTGCAGGCTATTAAGTGTTTCATAACCAGGGGATGCTTCAGTTCATGCAGGAGACATGTGACCACAAAAACAGTATGAAATGATGGAACAAGTTGAGGAAGCAGAAACTGGAAAACTTACACTTCGTCACAGGCTTCCTAACCATGTGTTTTATGGCATGAAACACTCAAGGCAGAGGGTGACATTAAAGAAAATAAAGGGGTGTGTAACCAATAATATTAGTGTGGAGGATTCTAATTGGACTACATAGTTAGAGAAGATTAAATACCTTCAACTAGTGGGAAGTGCATTTCCCAGATGCATCCCTCTATGACTAAATTAGCACATGACACTACAATGGTACCACTCAATTTTCTTTTCTACTTAACCAATGCGTTGCTACCCAATGATTGGCAAGGTTGGCCTTTCTCAGAAGGAAATACCTAAGCCATTCAATGCATTTCAAAGGACATTTATTGCTTACCTGGTATGTGCCAAAGGAGTAAGAATAGTTCAAAAATAAAAAGTATATCCCCTCAAGGAGAACACTGTTCAGTCAGAAAACTAGCAGAAAAGGAAGTGATTCGAAAATATATTTTAATAGTGATGCTAACATAGTTCTGCCTGAGTGATAGGCAATAAGAAAGAGAAAATAAAACACAAATGATCAATTTTTAATTAAATTAAAATAAGACTGAAGGACCTTATGACACCAAGAAATATGGACTACAGCAGAATTTTTTATTTAAAGAAAAGATATTGCAGGCACTTCCAAAGGAGATGTTCATCAGTTGTTTTACAAGAAATTGTGTTTTTCACTTGTAAAGTAGCAATTTACATCTATGAAATAAAATCACTTTGCCTCAGTCATAACGTTCACGTGGAATTAGCTGATAAGTTTGAAAATCATGCTTTACTGGAAGTAATTTATACAGTGAGCTCAATTTATTTGGGAGGAATCATACCAGAGAAAACTTTTAAAAAAAAGTCTTTCCCACCCTGGCTGTTGTGGCTCAGTTTGTTGGAGCGTCATCCCATAAGAGAAGGGTTGTGTGTTAGATTCCCAGTCAGGGCACATATCTCGGTTGCAAGTTCAGTCCCTGGTTCAGGTGCCTATGGGAAGCAACCTGTCAGTGGTCTCTCTTGCATCGGGGGTTCTCTTTTTTCCTTCCTCTCTCTCTAAAAAGCAATGAAAAAATGTCATTGGGTGAGGATAAAAAAATTTTTTTTAAATATTTCCCTTCAATCTCATTCCCTAACCACCCAATTTCATCCTTCAAAAATAATCACCAGTTTCAAAGAGAATAGCAAAAATGATTCAATTTGTTCCTGAGTAAAGGAAAAGTTATCCTCTTAGTATTATGTATTCAACATATTTTAAATAATTATCTAATTGAAAATACAAGATTGGAAAATTAAAAATAAATCTATTAATTCCAGGTTTGAATAAAGAACTGAAAAACAGCTTCTTTGTGCCCCTATGACAATCATTGATTTGGCTTGTTTTGTAGACTCTCTGTTGTTCTCAACTGTGACTCCAAATGGTTTTAGGAGTGCTTGCACAGTTTATCCACAGACCTGCAAAGCTTGCCTCCTTGTGCTTTGATAGAAGAGCAGAGCCTAGTTCTTTCCCTGTGGACTAAATCGTGTACTTTGTGGTCTGAAGAGATCAGAGAGAGATAGTCAGGAAATCAAACCACTAGCTGAACACCTTAAATAAAAATTATTACCATTTATCAAGAACCTGCTATAGGCCAGTTAGTTTTACTTATTTAGTCCTCAAAGTAAAGCTGCATGGGAGTATCATTGGTTCCATTTTTCAGATAAAGGACACTAACTCGCACAAAGTCAATGGCTAATAAATGGCAGAGTAGGATTGGAAACTATGTCTGCTAACTCCATGGCAACATAATTAAGTAAGTGGAAGTAACAGGATTCACATCCAGGTTTACTTCACCTCAAAGCCTGGCCCTTGAAAGTAATAAACTGCAACTGCATTGAGTCCCTTCAAGATACTACTTAATATTTTCTTAGAACAAGAGTCTTCTGTGACAGGACAGTAAAGATACCACTAAAATCTATAGTGTATCCATTATGTTCAAGGTCTCATGCTGGGAAATATGAGACACAGAGATAGGAGCTCTACGGCTTGTATTCTAGTCAAAGAATTAAATAATCATAGATCAATGACAAGCTAGCTACACAGATGTACATCATGGATGAAGTGAATTCATTTGTTCATTCATTCAACAAATATTCCTTGAGTGCTGCTCTTTGAGCATGTGGGCTTATGTTTACTCAACTGAAAAATAAGAACAATAATTTCCTTGCCTGCTTCCCCAAACAATTGCAAGGACTCTGTTAAGGAATGTGTGAAGTCACTTGGATAAATCATAAACTGCCCCACAGCCAGACACCTATTACTGTGAGGCAATTCCACACAGAACTTCCAGAGTTTGCATTCCTCTGCTGGGGATTCAGGGCATGTGTGCCCTTGCTATCTACTCCCATCTCTTAAGGTAAGATGAGTGAATGCTTGTTTCTTACCCATAAAAGTGCATGATGAACACACATCAGGAGGTGTGTGGGCTTCATACTCTCTGTCCCTCACTGTTGTGAGTATATCATTGAAATGCTCTGTATTTTGGTTTCTTCACTTATAAAATTGGGGTTTTAATATCAATCTCATAGTCATAATAATTAAATGAGAATATGGATATAGAGTTCTCATGCATTGGAACTGCCTGATAAGTTGTGTTAGTGGTATATTGGGAACACGTAGCTCCTGACATTAAGTATGCACAATTCTATTTCTGGTTTTTACCATCTCTTGAAACTTGAATTAATGAAGTCAATCTTGGGAAACCTAGAAAGAATGCATAGAGCATAGCTAGCTTTCATCACCTCTCACCTTCTCCATTACCTTCTCTTTGTTAACTGCTGTCTCATAGGAAGATAAAAAGGCATATACTTGGCTGGGCAGAAAGGCAAAGTGTTGGTTATTCTACATGGTCCCTTGTGACCCCTTCCTCAGTCAAGCCCAAGGCCCCCAGTGGGACACATCCAACTACTTCCTCCTGCAGCCCCCTCAAGGCAGCCAAGAAAAGTCCAGGCCTACCCTCTATCATATGTCCCATTACTGATCCTTGGGAAAAGCTCATGCATCCATTCCCCAGCATATTCTGGAAATGCAGGCCCATGCCAGCACAAAGTAGTTTGTTGACTCTTGTCTGGCCTTCGGATTCCCTGGAAAGCTGTCACTGGGCCAGAGTCCCCTTAGTCAGGATTTTACAGGCATAAAAACACTAGTCATATATATCTTCCAGATGCAGGGGACATATTTCAAAGTTATCCAAGTGCCTCTTGAAAACCTCTTTTCAACAGGCTTGTCTTTAGACCAGGGGTTGGCACACTTCTTCTGTAAAGACCAGCATGATAAACAGTTCAGGCTTTGCAGGCCAGTGTCTGTTGCAACCGCTCAGCTCTCCTTTGTAGCGCCAAAGCAGCCACTGATGATACGTATATAAAGGGACATGGCTATATTCAGTAGCACTTTATGTATGAACACTGAAATTTGAAATGATGTTAACTTTTATATGACACATATATTTTTATCCCCCCCCCCAACATTTTACATTTTATAACTGTAAAAACCATTTTGAGTTCATGACTGTACAAAAACATCCAGTGGGCCTGATCTGACCTGCAAACCATAATTTCCTGACCCCTGGTTTAATTGGTAGAATTCTGCCCACCAAAAATAAAAAAGGCAAAATGAGGAGTCACCTAGGATGCATCAACTGTCACCCTAAAAATCTTTTCACCAATCTGCTCTCAAAATCCCACTTGCCACACTCTGACCTCTTTTGAATCCTCAGAAACAGGGAGTGGAGTACAGTGAAAGGGTAGTCTGTTGGGAGTGCTAGATCAGTTTATTGGACATTTTCTTAAAAAAAAAAAAAAATCTTTATATGTGGATTTCTTACCTAACTAGTCATACTGACACCTCAATTGAAACTGAGACAGAAAGACTTCTGATCTGAAGTCTCCTAGCAAGAGCCATTACTGTTATTGTCATCATTACTGCCTAGACTCTCTGGTTACAAGGCAAAAAAGAAATATAGTCAAATGGAGTAAATGCTGACAAATTGTTTTCTTCTATTTCCTTGCTAATGCTGTTGATTCAAAGTGATCAGGCAGAAGCAAATTTACTCTATTTACCTATCTTGGTTTATCTTCTCTGACCTAGAAGGGGCACGTTTTTTCCCATTGTCGATTCAGTTGTTCTTCGGACCGTTGGCTTTGTAACATCTTTTAAGTTCTGACTTTGTCCACAGAAGCATAAGTTGCCATAACTATTTATGGGACCAAGATATTTCAACCTCATGTGGACTCATTTTTGTGCATTTTCAACAGCAAATTGGTTCTAAGTGTACAGAGTGGGGCAAAATTGGTTTACTGTTGGGAGTACATCTAATAGAGTTTATTTATTAATTATTGTATTATTTTCCATATGAACAACTGTAGACCTACTTTTGCCCCACCCTGTGTTTAAGTAGCAAATATGTATAGTGAACAACTTCAAAATCAAGCTTCTTTCAGCTTTGATCATGTTTTCAACCTTGGAGACTGTGAGACTTACACTAAGGGAAAGGAAAGCTTAACTTCAAGTGAAAATGATAAAGTCTGGGTTTCTTAAGCAACTTCTCTTTTCTTCTGGAAATGTTATTCTGTTGTAATAAATCTGTAATACATAACATTGATATTAATGTGCATCATATCAGGAGAGCAATTTCTGGGCCACATTTTTATATGAATACTCATACTTTAGAGTTATATAAGATCTGCCTTCTGATATGCTCAAAGTACTGAGCACACATGACCTCAGCAGTTTGCTCCACATCTCAGAGTCAGAAATACTTTTTCTTTCATTTTGCAGGTGATGAAACTGATGCCCAGAGAGGTTTTGACTGAAAAAGGAGCACACAGCAGGTAAGAGGAGGCTGCAAACATTGCTTCATTTATTGACCCACACACCCCTTCACTTAGGTGATCATGACTGCTCCTCCAAATAGGGCCATAGAACAACTTCTCATGTGTAAATGTACTTAATGCAAAATGTTTCCTAAAAGTATTAACAGTCCAAACCTTTGAAGCAATAACAATAGTTTCCAAATTAGAATCAGAATTTTCAGGCTCAAAGAGACCTCAGGGTTCATAAAATTCTGCTCATTAATTTTATATTGGGAAAATGAGGGCATAAATGATGTTCTCAGGTTATCTACCTAATTGAAGAAAGACCAGGTGTCTTGACATTCTGTGACCTTTTCACTGAACTCAGGGTGACAAATACACTTCCCCTTTGGTTCCAGTAGCATATCAATAACAGATTGTTCTGCACTTTGCTGCCAAGCCTAGTCACAGTCTCACTGTCACTCTAAAAGTAGCACCCCAAGCAGTCATAACTAACTACTCAGAGTTGACACTAGGAATAAAACTGTTTTACCATCCAAAGTATAAAATACTAAATATACTGATTATTTATAGGTATATGGTACATGACACACCTAGTATACACAGTATTTAACTGTAACTCACACCAACCCTATGAGGTTGGCACTATTAGAGACAGAAAAACCGAAGTTCAGAGAGATTATATAACTTATTCAAGGTCACACAACCAGCAGGTGAGAGATTAAAAATTTGAAATTTGAATCTAGGTCTTTAATATATTCATGTATCAAATCCTCACCCAAGGATATGCTTATTGATTTTAGAGAGAGGGGAAGGGAGGGAGAGAGGGGGAAGGGAGGGGAAGACAGAGAGGGAGCGAAACATTGATTGGTTGCATCTCGCCCATGCCCTGACTGGGACCAAACACTCAATCCAAGAATGTGGCCCTCACCAGGAATCGACATTTGACCTTTCAGTTTGTGGGACAACGCCCAACCAACTGAGCCACGCCAGCCAGAATCCTTGCCCATTTTTTAATCGGGTTATTCATTTTCTTGCTATTGAGTTGTTTGAGTTCCTTATATATTTTGTATATGAACACCTCATTATATGTATGGTGTACAGATATGTTCTCCCAATTCATAGGTTGTCTCTTCCTTTTTTTGTTTCCTTTGCTGTGCAGAAGCTTTTCAGTTTGATGTAATTGGTTTGTTTCGTTGTTGTTGTTGTTGCCTGTGCTTTTGGGGTCCTATTCAAAAAATAACTGCCAATGTTCAGGAGCTTTTCCCCTATGTTTTATGGTTTACAATATTACATTTAAGTCTTTAATTCATCTGAGTTTATTTTTGTATATGTAATGTGATAAGGGTTCAATTTCATGTTTTTGTGTCCTGTTACTCCTTTTTAAATGCAGTCTTTATATCATCATCATCCTATTTTTTCCCCTTCAGTTATCTTAACTTTGGATAGGTGGGTTTCTTTTTCCTTGCTGAATTTAAGAGTAAGATCAGATGCTCTAAGTTCACTGAGTTAGAAATGCAAAGCATCCCTATCTTTGCAACTTCCCCTGTAACTTGCTGCAGGTTAGAAATGGCCTTTTTCTGAATGGAATATTTGGTAAAACAATAAAATACCTTTTGTTAGGGATTTGTTATTGCCCTGCCTGCCCCCATGTCCCATACCTCACCTTATCAATTTTCAAACCCCTTACACAAACTACTCCACTTCCCTGTCCTTACATAAACATCAACAAATTCAACCCTGCTATGTCTGGCATTTTAAATGCAGCTGGGGCCAAACCAAAATAAAGCATTCCAGCATTTTCTAGCAACTCACCAGCAAAAAGACTGAGAAGAATTTACAGCAATTTTCAGCTATATGTAAATGCCATCAGGGTAACTTAAGAAACTAGGCATAAATTTTAGAACCTTATGCCTTTATCTTCTTAAATAAAAAAAAATAATAATAATAATAATGAAGACCCAGGAGAAGTAGCAGTTACCGAGCCAATGTGGTTTTTTAGCTGTCTCTAAATTAATGGTCTACCCAAATCTACAAGGGCAATGTTCAAGGAAGACCGCAACAAATGCCCTGTTCTGGGCAGGGAAATAAATCCTTTGAGATGATCTTTCCTCATCAAACATGGCCAGTCTCTGGTGAGCCAGCTTGGCATCTAGATTAGAACCTGAGAATTCCCCTTAATGCCTCACAACATCAGCACATGGCCTCAACCTGCTCACTAACAAAAAGAACCCAATTTTTAAACACCATTGGCCATTTCTGTAGCTTCTACTTGAAGTCAAGGCAAATAGATAGCCCCCAAAGATGCTCTTGAATGAGTAAACTGCATTTATTTTCCTGGTTGAGAAGATTAAAATAAACATCCTTGGTTTTGCATACTGAGAGCTGAGATTCTAGTCCCTCTGGAAGAAGCCAAACCATTGACCTATTTCTAGACTGTATTTGAACAGTTTCAGATGCCTGGTTGTACTTGGTTTCTTAGAAAGAGAAATGGACTCCAGATCCCCAAGGGTACTGACTGTGACTGCTTGCTTTACGAATGTAAAGTGGAAGCTACTGAGAAGAGTTTATCCTATCTGAAGGCACAGATTCATCAGTAAACAGTTAACTCTGCACCTTGTTAATACTGAGAGGTATTTAGTGTAAACTCTGATTATTCAAACCCTGTGTGGTATTTAGAAACACAGCTGCACCTCCAGGTGTCATGTTGAAGTTTCCTTGTTTGGTCTCCATTAAAATAATGTGCTGGGAAGAAAAGGTAAATAGTTCTTGATTCCATAATTTTTATACAGCTGTGTTTGTAAGCACATGGTTGTTTGGGTATGCAAATGCCATTTGAGATTCTTTGCTTCAATTGTGTGGCTGCCACCATTTAAGAAGCACGGTGTCCGTCCAGACCAATTGCAAATGAGATTTGACCAGTATAGACAGCAGATCTAAATAATCAAAGTTTATAATAAATGCCTTGGGAACCCTATGCAGACACTGTATTAACACTTTGGAGAGAGACAGAGAGAGAGAAAGAGAGATAGGGAGGTTCTCCCTACTGTTTGCCTTCAATGATGCTAAAAGACTTCTGAGGACAGAGGAGGTGGCTATCCATTGGTATTTCACCAGGCATAGATGACACAGGGAGCATTCCAGCAAGGACATTTTAAAAGCAAAGGCTTCATGTCTAACTGTATGTAACTGAGATGACTACATCTTTATCGGCTCCTTCCTAGTTATTTTTTTTCCTTTCTGGATTTCCATTCTATAACCTAATATCCTTCCTACACTCTCATATCATCCTAAATCCTAATTATGAGAGGTCTGTCCTTATGCGCAGGGACCATATTTGTGTTCTTCATGACTTTTTACATACTACCATCATGCTCGAGTACAGTACAAGTTTAGTAAATATTTACTAAGTTAAAATTTTGTCTTCAATTTACTTCTCTTCCCTTCTTTTCCTTTCCATTCTTAACCTATAAACTATTCACGTTTACCTTTTATCCACTGTCATTCACCATGGCTCATACATGAGAGGTCGTCCACAAGCCTTTGATGGAGGGATGGATGAAGCAACTTGGTGATATTGGAAGCAGGAACAGTGCCCATAGCTCTATAAATATACTCACTTTTCTATATCAAGTATTGTTGTATGTAAGACATTTGATTTGGCAAACAGAATTATAATACCCATGCACAGGACTGAACCTTGCTAGTGTGCTATATGATTTGATCATCCCAACAACACTATGAAATCAAGACTATCACCCTCATCATGCTGCAGATGATAAAAGTAAGGCTCAGAGACAGCAAATCACTTGCCCAAGGTTCACTGAAATTGTACACTGGGATTTGGGAATTGCATTTATGCAGGCCTCATTTCAGATCATGAGTCCTTAAATTTGTTCAACGGTGAAGCCATTATTTCAAGATTCTATTTCATTCCATAAAAAATAAATAAATAAGGTTCTAGTTAGACCTCTCCCGAGAGCCACCTCCCACCTGCATGTAGAACATAGAAAGAGGAGCAGAAGAAAGAAGGTGGAAGAAAAGGGGTAATAGAGAAAAAGCCTCAGTTAAGGACTGAAACTGGTTCACGTATGCATCAATTTTCTCTGGGCTAGTATGTTCCTATCTGAATTGCTTCTCTACACTTGTAGTTGCTTAGTAAACAAAATAGCATAGGAAATGCAAGTTCATTAAGTGAAGTCCAAATGAGAAGGCAAAAGTTGCTGGGGAATTCTTATAGAGTCATCTCTGAAGGGCTTTTGCTGGTCCACTGTGCGTGGTTATTCCCACCACTGCTTGCCTACTTCTGAGTGAATAATGGAGAACTGTCTATAAATATTTTCCCTCTCTCAGCTTCTGATAGGGCAGCGGCATTCCCAACAGTGCTGAGAAAACAGCCTTAGTGAATAGGAAGTTTTGGCCTCAGGTGTTAGCCAGGTATGCAGCCAACTATGATCCTATTCCATCCCCTCTAAATATCCATATTGGCTAATACCTTGGTTACCATTGAACACTTGACGTGGATTATTAGAGCCGGATACCTGGATGGGAGGTCTGGCTTGTAGCTAAGGAAAAGACAGAGAAACAGCAAGGTGCTCCACCTGTCTGCACCAGACGTTGATCCGAAAGCTTGTCTGGACTTAGAAGAGCAGGTTTTGAAGTCTCTGGGGAGATGAGGATTTTAAGAGTCTCAAATAAGAAATTTTTGTGAATTTAAGTTTGGAAATGTTTTAGTACATTTTAAATATAGTAACTTCGTAAATGAAGGAATCAAAAGTATGTCTCCAGCAAGAATGTTTTGTTCTTTTAAATAAAGAAGAGAAAATAAAGCCCAAAATACATTAAGAAATTTTACAATTCCAACTTGAAAGTAGGAGTTACCTATTAATTATTTTGTAAAAGCATATCTCGTTTTCAGAAATAAATAGAAAACAGATATTTTTTTTTCTCCTTCTGACTTTCCCCACCCGAGGTCTGATCTATCTCTATTCTTCCCCATGTCTCTTTCATGGCATGAGTATTAAAATCTTTTCTTGCCAGGCAAATCAATGCCTTGTATTTCTCTGCATCCCCAATGGCCTTGCTGCACAGAAAGGAAAGTCACTTTGAGAAAAGGGCAATGAGATTCCTTGCACTGGCCCAGAATTCTGTTACTATTAAATTAAACTGTTCATCCAATTACTGGCACTCAGATTTCTGTCTGGAGGCTGAGGGGGCTGCATGTGCCACGTGGAGAAATTGCCTCTTAAGCCTCCCGCATCACCTGCTCCTGTCTATGTTACCCCATAGGAGAAAGCAGCCCTGAGTGGAAATGGACCAGGTCGTCACAGAATGGAGGGGTCATTAGGTTGAGTGGGTATTCCAAGGCCATCAGGGCACAGACAAGATGGATTTGAACATTTTACTGGTTTGCTTCCAAGAGTCTAAATATTTTGAGAGGTAAAGGAAGGGGAAACTGGAAGGTAAAGGAAACAGTCCTATTTCAAACCACCCACTATGCTACTACAGAGCAAATTTCCACAAAAGTAAACCTGATCAGCCCCTCCACTGTTTAAAATTTTCAAGGCTCCTCTTGACTTCTGAATAATCATAATGTGGCAACAGCCTGCATTTCCGGTACGGCCATTCTTACAGTTCTGTATACCCCAGCTGACCCAGAACACACATGCTCTCTTATCTTCCTATCTGGGCTCAAGGAGTCCTGCCTTGGCTTCCCCTGACTTCCCAGCCTTGTGTGGTTAACTCCTTCCTATCCCTCATGTCTCAACTCTGGCACTGCCTCCCCAGAGCACGTAATGCATGTTCTATGACCACTTTACTTTTCCACAACCAGTTCTTTCTCTGTAAAACATGACATAATTTTTTTTCTAAAAGAGTAAAGCTGTCTTTAGATTATGGCAGCAGGGGGTAAATTAGTTAGAAAGTTGTCTTCTTGTGTCCTCTCAAGGGAAAACAAGGACACAGGAAATTTCTTCCTTTCAGATCTTTAAGCTCCGAATAGCTGGTTCTTCTGAAGATTCCAGATTACACTTGGTAAGCCTTCCAGCCCCAAGAGTGCTGGCAGGGTCTGTGGAACATCATTCTTGGGCCTGCACACTAGGACTGTCAGCAGTCTGACCCCTTTAGTTTCCTACCGAGATACATTCTGTTCATTGCTTCCCACTACATTTCCAGCAAGCCTGGGCAGCTCCTAGGCAAGGGTTACTGGCTGTTTCTCTAAAGCAGTGATAGCTAGCCACGGTATTTGCACAGCCCTGGGTATCTCCAGGGACCTTACATAGAGCAGGGAAATTCCCTTCCTTCCCCCAGTAGTTCACAACCAAATGAATTTTTAAATGCTCCAATTCTGCAACAACTGTAACCATCACCATGAGAACAAAAGCCATATTCTGCAGCTGTTTGGAGAGGTAGAGGGAAGGAGAAAGGGATTGGCAAAACAAACAAACAACAGAAAAAAAACGGTGAACTTTTGTTCTCTTTTCTGACCAGTTCACACCCTCTTTCCTCTGGTGTAAGTACCTTTGTTTTCATGCAGAAAACCTCTTTTTTCTCTCTCTCAGTTCAAATGGTCTGCATGGGAAAAGATCAGGAATTATGATCCAGTGATGGATGTATGATTCTGGCCTTGCCAGTCTGTGTACTTCATCTTCTTGGCCATAGAGACTATCTCAGAAGGAAAGGACTCTGACTCAGGTCAGGACTATCCAAACCACTGCTGGTGGTTCTGATGGAAATCCTGGAAAGACTGAGGGGAGCTGAGAGGAAAACATATGTCAGAAACAACTGGCATCCACTTTTTCAACGGAGACAGATGCAGAACTGACAGACAAGGTTCTAATAACATTGCTTGAGTTCTTGATCCAGCTGTAACTAGAGCTTAACATCTCCCTGAAATTTTCAAGATTGTGAGCCAAAAAAACTCCCATTTTTGCATAGGTTAGTTAAAGTCAGATTTCCAGTTCTTGTGGCTGAAAGAATCCCAATAGAATTGTTTATACACTCAAATTACCTAGGACAGACTGTTATAACTTACAAAAGCTTAGGGTTTCTCATCCCAGGAATGAGATTTTCTGCCCAAGTTTAACTAGTACTTCATCCTGCACCTTCTCTTATGATGATCCAACATGTAGGTGATGACCCACTTTCTTGCACTGAGTCATTTTTAGAGCCAAAGAGGAACTGTAGACAATTTGGGTTCATGAATTTAAATGTGGTAGGTTGGCTTCCACTGATGGATGGCACCTGTTTATCAATGGTGAATATTTCCCTTTAGGGTCATTGAGCAGGAAAGCTGGGAGAAACCTTAGACCATCTGATCTGGCCTCCTCATTTAATAAAGAAGGAAACTGAGGCCCACAGAGAGAATGTTTACTGAAGCTGAAGACATGATTTAGTGGCAGATCCAGCATTAGAATTCAGGTCTCCTGACTCTCACCCCTTTACTTTACTCAATTGACTCTGTGGCCTCACTCTTATCACCTGTACTATTATTCCACTGATGAGGGAATATGATAATTTTCTTGAAGAAAGATAGCACCTGTAACTGTGTGCTTAGAGAGGTGCCAAGAGAGGTGGAAAGAAAGCTGAACTTGGAGCCAGAAAAGGTATGCATGACCTTGGGCAAATCACTTGGTCCCCTGAAGACTCAGTTCCCTTATTTGGAAGATGAGGGACACAACCAGCCCTTTTCATCTCACAGAAATGTTGTGATGATCAAGTGATAAGGTGATATAAATGCGCTTTATATACTGTAAAGTATGATTCATTCATTCAACAAATTATTGAAGGACTTCTTTGTGCTCAGTTCATATATAACCTTTAATAAAACATTACCCCATGCTCATATGAAGCTGATATTTTGGCATGGGGACACAGAATAAACAAAAAAAAATATTTGTTAAGTCAGAGGGGATAAGGGCAATGAAGGAAAATAAAGCAAGGAAAAGGTTCAAGGGATGCAGACATAACCTGGCCGGGATCCTCACTGAGGAGGTGACAGCTGAGCAATACCCATGTCAGGGAGAAAAAAAGGACCAGCCCTGAGAATGGGGGATGTGAACTTCAAGCAAGCAAACAAGTGTTTGAACTGAGAGTTGGAAGTCATACAAACCTGTTTTGTATAAAACAAATCATCCTTCTGGGAATTACAGTTTCTTCAAATGCATTCCATCCTCTTATATCTGTTTGGTCAACTGGTAAGCTGTGCTTAAATACATATCTGGTTGCATTTACAAAGGTGGTAAAAAATAATAGGTATAAGTAAACAAAAAGAGTTGAAGGATCGAGGAGTATATAAATTGGCATACTCTCTTGAGGGAAATTTAGCCATATATTATTTATATCCTTCCAGTCAGAATTTCTACTTCTACATACTTATACTAAGAAAATAATGTAATTAAGGAAAGGCACAATGACTACACAAATGTTCATTTATCTCAGCATTATTTAGAATAGTTTAAAATTTAAAATATCCAACTGTGTGGAATTGGCAATTAAGTATGATATTTCCAAAGAAAATTCCAGAAATGGCTTACTTTGGGCTGACTTGGTTCATGAAGCCTATCCCTGAACTAGTCTCTCTATGACCAGGAAGATAGAGATTGCTGTTTAGTAAGGAGTAGTTCTATGCAACTATTAAAAATGATGGTGTCCATATTTGTCCATATTTGTCAAAACACTGTGTACTTAAAATGGGTGGATTTTATGGTCTTTGAATTTTATTGCCAATGAAGTTTATTAAAACAAAATAAAAGATAAAGTGTATTTGTTAACATGAGAGATTTTTATTTGGTCAAAAAATGAATCACATCATGGCTGTACTACATTTTCTAATATACGACACATATGAACAAAAGGAAGTGAGGAAGAAATCTACTCCAAAATATTAAAACATTTTCTGAGTAGTGGGCTTACAGATGATTCTTATTATCTTTTTATTAAATAATTTTTACTGAAAAAAATAAAACTGCTGCTGGTTTTTAAAAATCACAGTACAAATAGAATACCAAATTTAAAAAAAAAAGTATCTTTTTTAAATAACCACTTTTTTATAGTTTATTGAGCATTCTTCCAAAATGTGTTTTGCATATAAAACACATATGTGAGTATCTGAGTTTCTCTTGCTATAAATAAGCCTTTTGAGAATACAAATAGAACCGAACTAAATGTACTGTTCTGCACCTTATTTTACTCCCCTTTTAATTGACTTTAAATATCTGTCATTCAGCTCAGCACTTACATACAAACCTGTTATCTTTTCAAATGACTGAAAGTTATTATCTTATAGAGATGCCCTATAATTAATTTAATCAAACCCCCTACAAATGAACAGTTAGATGGTCTTCACGTGCAAATCTCAAATGCTGGCATTCTCTTTCTTTAATGCACCTCTTTGGGCACACAGGTAGATATTTTTCCATGATGAATGCCTGAAAATGGAATTGACCCTAGGTCACAGGATATGTACATTATTATCTTCATTGCACATTCCTATATTTGACCCCTGGCTGGTTTGGCTCAGTGGATTGAGCGTCGGCCTGCGAGCTAAGTGTCGCTGGTTCGATCTTCCAGTCAGGGCACATCAGAGAAGGAAAACTCTGACTCCAAAAAACCTCCGCTGCCTTGCGGCATACCTCTTCAGGGGAAAGGCTAAGGGAGTAAACCCCGACAGAAAATCCGGAGCCGGAGTCCCTAAGGCGGTTTGACGTTGTAGTCAACACCGGCAACTCCTGCGGCGCACCTGAAGCCAAGCTGTATTGACTCCGTCTTTCCCTTGGACCCTTCAGCTGCGAAGAGAGGGGGGGTCTGCTGCATGGGCAACAGCAGACCCTCCATATCACCCTGCCCAGGCTCTGTAGCTTCAGCTTCACTGGAGAGGATACTCCAGCGTCATCACAAGATGTCGATTCAACACGGGAGGAGACAGATACCGTGTCACTCCCGAGTCGGACTGCACAGCCATTCTCGGCGGTGCAGATAGACTCTTAAGAAGCTACACCATCGTCTCTCGAGACGGACGGCTGCCGACGACGACATTCCTATATTTAATATTTTCTAAAATTATGTATTATGTGAGTGTTTTTTTAAAGTAAATTATTTTAAAATGGTATTGGAGAGCCCACAATTCTTCAGTTCTTTCAAAAATCCTCATTAAGTGCAACTATTGTTCATCTGAGCCTGAGAGAGAAGAGGCTCTTTTCAGGACTTGTGGTGCCATACCCAAAGGGCACATTCTATGAGTTTGCTGAATTGGAGAGAATGATGGCTAATCTGAAACAACAGCTTTAATATACAGTCTCTCTTATTGTGCCGGAAAATCTCAGGGCTCCCTCCCAGAGATGTACACCTATTTTATAGAGCAGCCGGCAAAGACAAGTTGTTGGCTGAAGGAAATTGAAATGTATCTCTAATATCTTTTGGCATCAGAATGCCCTGAGAGAGGCAAAATGGTCAAGAGCCCATAAAACTTTCCTAGCCTGTTAAGAGTGGAATGGCAGTCTTAGTGGAGGCTAAGAACAGAAGAGGTCAATTTGTCCAAACAAGAAAAAAACATGGTTGGACTGAAATTCCATAGATTTTAGTGTTCAGACAGAACAGTTTAAAGTCATTACAAAATCTGATTGCCAAGCAGTGTAAGTGAGCCAGGGTTGAAGCAACATATAAGCAACAGACAATTCTCATTATAGCTGGCACTTCAGTAGATATCTGTTAATGGTGTGTTCAAGGATAATATCAGGAAAGAGCATTAAAACAACTGTCTAAACAGGATGAAATGAAAGCATATTTAGCGTGTGTTCTCAATGGACAAGAGGATGGATGTTGGCAAATTCCTTCAAATGGCAGAAGATGAATTTCCTTAGGACAATCACATATCTCCAAACGTACCAACATTTGCGTCATGGGGGGCCAGAAGAAGAAGCAAAAGAGCAAGAAATTATAAATCTATTTGAAAAAATAATGAAAGAAAACTTCCCTGATTTGGTGAAGAAAATAAACATGCAAGTCCAGGAAGCACAGAGAGTCCCAAACAAGATGGACATAAACAGGTCCACACCAAAAGAAAACATAATTAAAATGCCAAAAGTTAAAGATAAAGAGAGAATCTTAAAAGCAGCAAAAGAAGTTAGTTTCCTACAGGGGGTTCCCATAAGACTGTCAGCTGAATTCTCAAAAGAAACTATAGGCTAAAAGGGGTTGGCAAGAAATATTCAGAGTCATAAAAACAGGGACCTACAGCCAAGATTGCTCTACCCAGCAAAGCTATCATTTATAATCAAAGGGCATATAAAGAGCTTCCCAGACAAGAAAAAACTAAAGGAGTTCATCATCACCAAATTATTATATGAAATGTTAAAGAGACTTATTTAAGAAAATGATGAAGTTCAAAACTATGAATAATAAAATGGCAATAAACAAATACCTGTCAACAATTGAAACTAAAAAACAAACTAAGCAAACAAGAAGAACAGAAACAGAATCGTGGATATGGAAAGCATTTTGATGGTTACCAGATGGGAGGGGAGTTTAGGTGAATGAGTGAAGAGGTGAGAGAATTAAGAAGTATAAATTAGTAGCCACAGACTAGTCATGGGGATGTAAAGTACAACATAGAAAATGGAGTAGCCAAAGAATTTATACGCATAACCCATGGACATGAACAAAGGTGAAAGAATTGCCTGAGGGAGCTGAGGGTTACTAGGTGGAGTTGGGCAAAGGGGGGAAATTGGGACAACTATAACAGCACAATCAATGAAAAAAATTTTTAAGTATAGGAATGATATGACACAAGAGAAATATTCCGTTGCTGGCTTTGAAATGGGATGGGGCCAAGGGGTAGGAGCATGGGAGCAGCCTTCAGGAGCTGACAGCAAATCTCCAGATGACAACCAGCAATAAAAAGTTGGTCCCACATATACAAGAACTGGATTCTGGAATGATGTCGGAACTAGATTCTTCCAAGTCTTCAGCTAAGACCCTGGTCCGGTTGACCCCTTGATTTCAGCCTTGTGAGGCCCAAGTGGAGGACCTGAGACTTCTGACTTATAGAACTGTGAACTTACATATAAATGTTAAGACACTAAGTTTCTGGTATTTTGTTTTGCAGCAATACAAAACCAACATACAGAAGGTGGAAGTGGGACTTGGGGAGAAGAAATAGAATGAAAGAGGCCTGGAGCCAGCTCAGAAGTGAGAAAGGAAAGAAGAGAAGATTTGAAGACAGGGCATGAAGAACTAAAAATGCTATTGTAAACTTCACATAGTAAATAAAATATTGTGGAAGTGCAGAGAGGTAAACCTGAAAAGGCCTAATATTGCCTTGTATTTGCCCAAGGAGAAAAAGAAAATTAAGTAGTTTTCCTTACTTTATACATACAAAGGGAAAAGACATGAAGGTGTGGAGAACATCACTGCCTGTGAAAACAGCCATATACAAGCCCAGGAGAAAAACCTGGAACCAAACTTTCCCTCTAAGCTCTCAGAAGGAACCAGCTTTTCTGACATCTAAGTTTCAGATTTCTAGTCTCCAGAACTGTGAGACAGTACATTTCTGTTGTTTAAGCCACTCACCCAATCTATGGCTTTTTCTTTAACAGCAGCCCTTGGAAACTAATACCAAAAGTTGTTTTAGTTTGCTATGGCTTCTGTAACAAAGAACCAGGCTGAGTTGCGTAAACAAAATAAATGTCCAAAATCAAGGTGTTAGTAGGGTTGGTTCCTTCTGAGGGCTACAAGGGAAGATTGGTTCCAGGCTGTCTTCTGTGTCTGTTCACATCATTTTTCCTCTGTGCACATCCTGTGTTTAAATTTCCCCCTTTTAAAGGACACCTCTCATAATGGATTAGGATCCACCATGATGACCCTAACTCATTTTAACTTGAGTAACTCTATAAAGATCCTATCTCCAAATAAGGTCATATTCTGAGGGACAGCCTGTTAGAACTTCATCATGTGCATTTTGGGCAACATATGATTTTTAAGGGCAATATGTTACCCCTGAAAATATGAGTCACTATAAATGAAGGTTGTGGTAGGCAAAGCCTCATATTGGGATGGTGTGACCTGAACCCCATAGCTCTGACTCTGTGACCTTGGGAAAGTCACATAATTTCTTCATACCTGTTTCCTCATTTTTAAAATGATAACCTTTCTAACATTCAGTTATTTTATTATACTTTACCTTATTTTATCATCCTATGTTTACTGAGGTACTTAGAGCTACGCAGAAATGAGTCAATGTTAATTCAGCTATCATTTAATGCACACTTTCTATGAGCTGAGCACTCTGCTAGGTTATGAGAACATAGAAATGCGCATGGAATAGCACTTGACCTCAAGAAGCTCTCAGATTTTTAAAGGAAAGTCAACCCATTAATTGTGCAAACTGGCTATATATAAACTCTCTTTTTAACTCTAAACTCAGTGCATGAATTTAATTTGGGAGGATTCTAAGCCTCTGAAATCAGAAGAATGAAAACATAGCTGAACTATAAAAATGGGAAAGAAACTAAAGTGTACTGATAACTGACTATACTCAGGTACTTTACTTCCACTCACCTCCTATGTTCAAAATTATTCCAGGCAAAATTTGTCTAAGAAAAAACAAGTCGAAGAACAAAAGCAAGGCTAAAAAATCCAACCCCCTCAGCAGTGGTATTGAGGCATTTCTGTTAGGTATTTGTACCTTATTTCTCAACATAGTGGAACCACTTATATCAAAATGACACTAAAAAATGTTTTTTAAACTTCTACCCATGAATATAAGAGTGATGAACCACCTGAATACATAGTAACACCAATTGTAGCTTTACAGGTTGAGAAGATGTTTAAAGGCACATCTTAAGCAGACACATAAATAAAAGCAGCACAACCATTGGAGAAGATCAAGGTTGGATTTAGAGCTGGAGGGCTGAAATCTTCCTTGGGTGTTTCTAAAGACTGCTGAACAGAAGAGAAATGATCTAGGTCTTAGTTACAGACTTGAAGGTACACTGGACCCACCAAAGGATAATTCGGGAAACAATTATGATGATGATAATGCTAATGAAATAATAATAGCACTCCACTCTGACCTTAGCTGGATTATGTTTCCAGTCAGCTTCCTCCAAGCCCAACCATTTAGCTTGTGCTCTTTTTCAACTGCTGATCATCACAGCATCTGTACTTGTTCCAAGAGCTGTCAGGCAACCTCCTACCTTTGAACCAAGTAAATAAACATGACAGTGAACCCTTCAACAAATGCCCACCCATGGTCATTATGAAGGCTTTTGGCCAGTTTGTTCTAAAACTGCAGACAGATTTAAGAGGTCTTTGCCATTTACTGGAAACCCATGTTAAATGGGAAGACTTATTGAGGCCAATGATTCTAAAATAATAAATACAAAAGACATGGGAGTCAGGTCCAAACCCACACAAAACCACCTGGCAGGTTGGAGAGCAAATCTAAACACACAACCTTCCACAGGAGTGAATGTAGCAAAAACCCACCAATCACTAGTCATCCCAGTCCAGCTATTTATAAACACTTTTCTAGCGAAGGTTCAGTTTTAGCTTATTCTCAGACCAATGTCTACAGTTATCTTAAAGTTAAAACAAAAAATTACCTTTTATCATTGCAGACAGACAAACTTAGGGTCATTTTTTTCACTGCCTGGGAACAAACCTGGGGGCAGTAGTTTAGAAATAATTTGAGTAGCAGTCATTTCATGAGCTAGAAATATGACACAATACTGGCTATGTCTGAGTAGGGGAGAGATAGAGTACTCACCCTTTCTTATGTTCTTTCTCTACTTCTGATTGTCTTCATTTTTTCCCATTGTAAGACATTTCATTTTGGGTTGCATATTCAAACAGATAATTGCTTAGTGTCATATTATCATCAGTGGAAAGTTGAAGAAAGTATAAAACCACCACAGCTGTATTTGCCAATAATTTCTGGATCCACTTGGGGCTGATCTCACCCTTATCCTCCCTCCAGCACCCATCAAAATAATGGATGGTGTAACTTCTCTCCAGCAATGCCGACATGAATAGCAATGTGCTGTGTGAAGGATTTTTGCTTCTGTCTGATTAATAGGTATTCAGGAATCACAGCCCTTTCTTTCACTGTTTTCTTTAGATTTGGGTGGGGGGCAGGGATCTTGGTGCACGGGGTTTCAGTCAGAAGGGGAAGGAGAGAGCTTTTCAGATCATGGTGCAAAGAGTTGCCATAGTTTACTTTTTTCTTGGGGTTTGACCTAACAGACCATACAACTGGGCTGCTAAGAGCTTGGGCTTGGTGCCAGGTTGGCCTGGATTGAATTCTTGTTCAGTGAAGAGGGAAAGCACTTATCCTCTTCTCAGTCTCCCTCATTACCAGAGGTAGGAGTAATCACCCACAGGAATGGCATGAGGTTTAAATGCCACAAGCCTGGAAGAGCCATTTGCAAGTGCCAGCCACCTGCTCGCTGGATGCTACAAAACAGTTATTAGGCTCCTTGGGTGCTTGATCAGTTCCCAAAGTGAGCCCTTAGGTCTGTGGACACTAAGAGAAGAGCAGAGAAGGTTCTGATTGCTTAAAGAAGGAGGGGGCATTTTTAGGTTTCTCATACAGGCATGATTAAGAAAAAAACTTGGATACAGAGACATAGAAATGATCAGGGGCTTGCTCTGGTGGGTTGAATTGATAATGCTGTTTATACAGTTAGGGTCAGGCTGTCAAAAAGAAACACGGTAAGTTTTGAAAAAATCCTGTTTCCACCCCACATTGTCAGTCAGGATCATTTGAGTGCAGTGTTTCTCAAAGCCCAATTAGTCCCTATAACAGCAGCACTTAGGAACTCATCAGAGATGCAAATTCCGAAACAAGATGCTGGAGGAGTAAGTGGAAGCTACACTAACTTCCTCCCAGAACTAGTCTGGACTTACAACGTAATTTTGGAGAAATCATCTGGAATAACCAACCAAACACCAGCTGGAGAGAAGTCTTATAACCACGGAGAGACAAAAAAGGCCGCTACATCACAACGTGACCGGTAGGGAGTGCGGAGACGCGGAACGGCTGGCTGGCGTCACACGGGTAGCAGCTGAAGGGACTGAGAAACAGCTCAGCAGCCGGGGATTCCCCCTGAGAAGGGCAGGGTCTAAACCCCCAGCTGAACTTCCCAGCCTACAGCAACAGAGTGGAAAGTAAAATAGTATCCAGCTGAGAAAAGCGAAAAGCCACAGGGTTTCTTGTTAGCCGGAGAGAAACAGCTGGAGAAAGAGCTCTTAAGCGGATCACATATGAAAATATTCTGCCCCCACTTACCCTGGGCTCAAGCAGAGGGAAGACAGAGAGGACTGGAGATGCTTGGGGAGAGTTTGGTGTGGTGGCTTTGAGGGGAGAGCTGGGGAAGCGGCCGGCCGGGTCCCAGTGCTGACTCATCCCCACACTGCAGGCAGACCATTCCCGGACAAGTGGCATCAGCCTGAGGGGAAGCAAAAGCCCTGCCTACAGGAATTAAGCTGTCACACCCACGGTCCTTAAGCCTGACGGCTAATCACAGATTGAATAGATTAACAACTAAAGAAGACAGACAAAGGCAGTAGATCCCTGGAAGTCTCCAACAGGCTGCCTAGGCCCAGACTGGTACAGGATCTGACGCCACCAGGGGCAGATCCAGGAAGTGCAGATCATTCTAAGAAGCACCAACAAACAATAGGAGTCACAAAAATGGGGAGACAGAGAAACAACCCCCCATCGAAAGGAAAGGTAGAGTCCCCAGAAAGAGTGCTAAATGAAATAGAGGGGAGCCAACTATCCGATATGGAATTGGAAAGCATGGATTATGGAGAAGCTCAATGAGCTCAGCGGAAACTACAAAGAACTCCAGAAAAACTACAGTGAACTCCAGAAGAACTATAAGGAACTTACTGAGAATTATACCAGCATCAAAAAGGACATGGAAGCTATCAATAAGAGCCAGGAGGAAATGAAGAATACGATCTCTGAATTGAAGAACACAGTAGAAGGAATTAAAAACAGGCTAGAGGAAGCAGAAGATCGGATCAGCGAGCTGGAGGACAATGTAGACAAAAACTCACAGACAGTGCAACGAAACGAAAAAAGACTGAACAAGACTGAAGAGGCTCTAAGACAGCTGCAGGACAACATGAAACGTAATAATATCTGTATCATAGGAATTCCAGAAGGAGAAGAAGAAGAGCAAGGAATAGAAAACCTCTTTGAAAAACTAATGACAGAAAACTTCCCTAACATGAAGAGAGAAAGAATCATGCAAGTCCAGGAAGCACAGAGGGTCCCAATGAAGATGAACCCCAACAGGCCCACTTCAAGACACATCATAATTAAAATGCCAACATTCAAAGACAAAGAGAGAATCCTAAAAGCAGCAAGAGAGAAACAACTAATAACATACAAGGGAGCTCCAATAAGGCTATCATCAGATTTCTCAGCAGAAACACTACAAGCCAGAAGGGAATGGCAAAATATATTCCAAGTAATGAAAAACAAAGGCATACAACCAAGAATACTCTACCCAGCAAGGCTCTCATTCAAAATGGAAGGTGAAATAAGGAGTTTCCAAGACAAAAGAAGGCTAAAAGAATACATCTCCACCAAACCAGCATTGCAAGAGATGCTAAAGAGTCTGCTTTAAGAAGATGAAGAAACAGAGAGAGACAGAGAGGAACACGAGTACAAAGGGGGAAATGACAATGAATAAGTACTGAAAGAAAGAAGGAACTTCTACCATTTGCAACAACATGATTGGAACTGAGAGAATTATGCTTAGCGAAATAAGCCAGGCAACAAAAGAAAATTACCTTATGCTATCACCTGTTACAGGAAACTAATGAACAACACAAACAAATGAGCAAAATTGAACCAGAGGTACGTAAACAAGGAATAAACTAACAGTAACAAAGGGGGAGATGGGAGGGAGAGAAGTGGTAAGAAGGGGAAGGGTCTAGTCAAAGAGCATGTATAAATGACCCATGGACATGGACAACTGGGTGGAGACTGAATATGGAAGAAGGTGGGGCAGGGTGCAGGGAAGCAAGAGGGGGAAAAAAGTGAGACAACTGTAATGGAAAAACAAACAAACAGAAAAATTTTTAGTGGGGGGAAAAATAAAAATATAAAGAATAGAAATGCAAGTTCAGTGAATATTAGAAGGACAAGGATTTTCCTTCACACTGTATATATTTTCTCCCTATCTTATCCCTCCAGAATTTGGCATTCTAGAGAAGAAAGTAATGACATAGGTTTCTTTGCATAAAACTAATAAGACCAGTTGTTAATAGAGGTTTTTTGTTTTTTTTTTAAACTAAGACTTTGAATGGAATGTCATGCCTAAAGGAGACATGCTTGGGCTTTGGTTGTTACCAAAAAGCCCTGAGCAACTGGGACTTACTTTCAAAGGTAATAAAAGTCCACGAGATAAAAGGCCTGGTACCTTGGATGGATGAGCGGTCCATAGCAATCTTTCCAGGGAAGGAATGAAGGTTGTTTTCCTGAAAGATGGCTAGAAGGGACCTTAAGGCACAATGGAAAACCAGGAGGACCTGGAAAAGACAGGTGTTTACAGGCAAGGCTGAATGCCAGGTATGTGGCTCAGCTTCTGTGCCCTGAAGGGCAGACTGAAGGTCACCCTAAATGTTCCTTGCGTAAGTTCCAGCAAAGCAGAACTAAAGATCATAAGTGATCATTTGCTGCTCTTGTTGTGTTTATGCAAATGAACAGGATAAATTAAAAATGAACTTAATGCAGTCCCTTTAATGACAAGGAGGGTAATCTTAGGGAGAAAAAATCATGATTCAGGGAAGATCACAATGCCCAGTGGTAGACTATAAAGTAGTGCAGCTAACTGTCTTTAAAGTTTCTTTTCATTTAAAATTTGTTTTCATTTGAAAGTTAAACTATGTCTGTGGCATTATCAAAGATGTTTAATTTACAGGCAAGAAGAATGTCAAATGCCTTGCAACTGGATGTCTTTCCGATAAGACAGTCCTACAGATTTAGAGACTTGTATGTGGGTTATGTTACATAAATTAACATGTGTTTTTTGTTTTCAAAGGGCATAAGCCTACGATCTCATTACCTGAGTGATTGTCTGTACGTATTAGGCCTCAGTTAATCCTGTCTGCATCGCTGCCACCTGAGACTCAATGGTTTGGCTGAACTAAGTGGCTGGGTTGGTGAAGAACAGGGTGGTCTGTGGGCTTCACTTTAAAACTCGTTTCTCTTTTCTATCCTAATGGCTTGGACAGAAAGAGCCCAGAGGCCTGAGAGGGGGGAAACCTGAAATATTTCCCTCAGTCCAAACTAAGTATAATGGGCAAAAGGGTTTTGGACAGGTGAGATGTACCTGGCATACCTTCCTCCAAAGAAGCCCTTCTTTTCCCTAATGTGGGACATTGAAAAATTAATACCTGTGTCTTGTCATCTAGTGGTTACGGATTGAATGATGTCCTTTAACCCTGTTGCCCCCAGAATACAACAAGAATGCCAGCCTGTTAAACCAAGCATGCCGTTGTCCAGAGACAGCCAACCAACCTGGAGTCTGCACGATCCTTCCCCTTGTGGGAAGGCCACCCTCCCCTCCACACCCCCACTCTTATTAGGGATTTCTTGACCCACGGGTAGGTAGGACGACGACCATGTCCAGCTTGAAGCAGCTAGAGGAGCTCGAGACCTTCGTCCATTGTCCTTTGCAAGATTGTAAAGGGTCTTAAGTCTGAGAGGGAGGGATTGTTATTTTTTATTGTTAAAATATTTAACTAATTAATTAATTATTTTTTAAAAAAGAAGAAGAATATATGAAAGGGTGAGGCAGGAGAGCTTGTATGTACGACCCATGGGCATGGACTTGGGGAAGGGATTGTTGGGAAGGGGGGTGCTGAGCGGAGGTGAGCAAAGGGGAAAAAATTGGAACTATTGTAACAATATAATCAATAAAATATACTTTAAAAAAAAAGAATATTATGGGAAACTAAAAAAAAAAAAAAAAGAAATGCAAATTCCTAGGCTCCACCCCTGACCTAACAAATCAGAAATTATAGGGATGGAACCCAGGAATTTGTGTTTTAACAAGTCCTTCAGGTAAATATGATGCATTTTAGAGAACATGTACCTTCTTCTCTCCATATCTGTGTCTCCTTTGATGATATTCTTAACTTAAAAAGAAAAATTAAAAAGAAAGAAAAAATTTCACTGTTCTAATTCTATAGTTTGTAAGGTGAGATTCAGCCATCCCTGGAAGAACATTTTTACAGAAGATGTAGATAAGCAGAGTTTCAAATGTCTGCATGCTAGAAGTGATGGGTTGTTAAATGAGCTGATAGAGCAAAGTGATCAGTCATCTTATTATGAAAGACCTTCCAATATGGGTGCTAAGTGCAGTTCACCAAACTTATTAATATGTTTATTCACTTTGTGATAGCCTTAATTTATTAAAGATTTGCACTAGGAATTAGTAGAGTGTGAGCTTTTAGTCCCTGCAAACACTAGCCAAGAATTAAGTCCTGAAGTGAAAGGTGTTAATCTGCTGGCTCTCAAACTCTGAGATAAAGACTGCTGTTAAACCTGTCCAGTGTCAAGAGCATGCTTGATTAGAGGGACACCTGAGAAGAGCATAACTGCAATGAATATGGTTTTTATGTGCTTAACATCAATCCCACTCTTCTCCCATTAGGTAGCAACCACGGAGTCAGATTTGCTCCACTCCTAGCACCAGGGATGGGCTCCAACTGAATGAAGTGCAGGGTAATCCTCTCCCCTTTACTGTACTGATTGTCTAGGAAACCTAGCTTGGACAATTGGAACAGGCGTTTCTCTAGACACAAGGATTGCCATAGTAAAGATATGGGTGTCTGGGGTGGGGAGCCATTTGCATCTATGCAGGACAGTCTCCTGCAGACAAGGCTGACAAATAAGGCCATAACTATCAGTTGCTATTATTATCATCCTTCTACTCCTCACTTATCTAATTCTTGAAGATAATAAGATATCTATAAGAGCTGCTAAACAGGGCCTCCTAGAAGGAAGAAATAGCTTACAGCAGAAACCACAGATAAAAATATTTAAGAAATTTCTAAGAAAAAGAGTCAAGAAGAAAAATGAGTAGGGGATTACTATTTATATGCCTTGTAGTGAAAAACATAACAAAACCTTGAGTTGTTAACTTGAAACTAAGTTCCCCCAATTTCCCCTAAAGGCAAAGGGTTGGGTAAGGCTTCAGGAGGATATGAAATTCTTGAAGTAAGACCCAGATAATCTAGACACAAAGTGGAAGGAAAGAACTTTCTAGATGTGTAGAAGATCCCACAAAGTAACTGCATCAGAGAAAGCAAAAAGAAATATGGTTTAAGACACTCAGATAGACACTAAATATGATCATGGGATTGGTCTCCTGGTTTAAGTGATGATGGCTCCAGGGGTAGGTGAGGACTAGATTACACAAGCATTCTAGGCAGTGTTAAAAGTTGTGGTACTTATCCCAAGAGCAACTGGAAGCTACAAGTTGAAGAGTATGTGTGTATCATTATAAGTTTTGCATGGAGAAAAGTCAAATGCCTAGTTCTTAGACTATTAGAAGAGGTCTGAAGACTTTACAATATGCCATCCTCCTAGCAGAGTCCAAGTGTTCCTGCCATGGCATTGATGATTCTGCAGGCCAATTGAGGAAGATAAGAGACAGATTATATTTGGGAAGGGGAAGCCCAGAACGGAGCCTCACATCCCCAAATCTGATGCTAGCACTCTTTGGCATCAGGCCCTGCCAAAGAATATGTTGCTCCCAATGTAATGGAAAAGACTTTCCAAACTGAAATGTCCTCTCTGGGGCTATAGTCCACAGGCCTGTAGCTAACTCACCAACCCAATGTTATGTCATCGACCAATACCCACGTAATTTACTACCTCTGATGACTAGTTTCCTCAACTGTTAGACAGGCTTTCACTTATCTTCACACATTCATGTTTCTGAAACTAAAATAGGTCTTAGAATCATTATCCAGCAGACTCAAATAGCGTGGTTTAATTACAATGTTGATGGGAGAAAAATATTATTTTGTTTTGTTATCTGTGTGGATTTTCTCCAGGGACTCCAGCTTCCTCCCACATCCCAAAGATGTGCACATGAGGTGAATTAGCATGTCTGAATTGTCCTAGTCTTTGTGAGTGTGGGTGTGTGTATTCAGCAATAGAACAGTGTCCTGTCCAGAGCGAGTCCTGTCTTGCCCTCCAGTTGGCAGGAGAGGCTTCATCCACCTGAGACCCTAAACTGAAATCAGTATGTTGGAAAATAATTCTCTTACCGGTTTTTATTAATCTTTCTCAAATATATATATAACTCACATTTATTTGTTTAATATGAGAAGTGTTTTGTGTCTTTATTTAGAATTTTGTTGATATTTTTACCAGCTTATCTCTTATCTTCCTCAATTGGCCTGCAGAATAATCACAGCCATGGCAGGAACCCTTGGACTCTGCTAAGAGGACAGGAAATTGTAAAATCTTCTCACATTTTCTAATTGTCTGAGAACTAAACATTTGACTTGTCTCCCTACAAAACTTACCATGATTGTAACTCTCCTTCTCATTTTAATAATGCTTTATATTTTTCATTTTTCTCACTGGAATATAATTTACTTTGTTTAGTTCTTTTCTCTTCCACTAAGCTCCTTTTAGCACAGAAACTGTTTTATTCATTGGTGTTTTTCCTGCCCCCTCCAGCAAATAGTACCTACTTGGGCCTGGAACCAAGTAGGAGTCAAATAATTGTTGAACTAATGGATGGACCAATAAGTGAATAAACAAGTATCATGAATATGATGCAAGAATATACATAAACATTCTTTTGAAAAAATATAGATTTCTTTTTTATCTGTAATCTGAGCTGAATTTGTCATACCCAGTGTTTTTGAGTACTTAAAATGGAACAAGTTCTGTGCTAAGAGCTTTACATGGAATGTCTCATTTAATTTTCAAATGAACCCTTAAATTGATGGTAAATTCTCTCCAATTAACTAGCATATATACTGCAATCAGCAATTATTTGCCCCAAATTAGCCAGCTTGCCATTTCTCAGCTTTGACCTAGTTGATGCCACAGCCTGTCCTCTCGGCCAGCATTGAAACATTTTAAACATACTCTTCCCAGACCTAAATATTAAATTAAGGAATAGAGTCCTCTGAAAGTCCCATGTTTTGCACAATTTTTCATTCCTTGGTAGTAACAATGGCACCTGGAAGTGCTGAGTCAGGAACTCTCTAGTGTACGGGATGGATGACCTTCAATTCTTTTGTGCATAAAGACCAAGCTCAGGAAAAGACACGTGTTAACAGAACTTTGCATGTTTCCCTCTATCAGGGGATTTTCTTTTATCCTTTTTCAGGTGGATGGGGTTTATCTTCACATTTCAACTTTGAATGCATAAATGTATTATTGTTTAATCAAACACCTCTTATTGTTTGGAAAGAAGAGTGGAAAGAATTACAAAACACCATAATGAGATGATGGTGCAAAATATTCAGCCTAGATTAAATGTAGTAGGGAGGTACCACTATATATTTAGATATGTCAAATCACATTCCTGAAACATGCTGTGTTAGGAACTTCTAGCTGGTCTCTAATACTTGCTTTCCTCTTTCTCTGTAGTAAGAGACTGCTGGATATCTGGTCACCCAAAACAAAGACTGTACTTATCAGAGTTGGAGCTATTTGTCTAAACTCTGGCCAATACTGTGTAAGAGGAATCTTCCTGCAAAGTCTGCTGCCATGCTTCCTTGCCCCATCTTTTTCATTCCTTTTTTAATGATGGCGGGAACTTTAATGTGTTGGCTTAAGGTAGAGCAGCCATCTTATACATGAGGTGACCTTGGCAACAGAAGCCAAACACAGTGGAAAAATATGATAGAACAGCCTGGATCCCTAAGGTCTTCATGGAAAAGAACTTTCCTAATAACCCCGTACTGCCTACCTCCAAATTTTAACACGACAGAGAATAAATTTCTATCTATAAGCAATTATTGTAAGTTTACTTGTTTAGAACAAACCTAATCCTAACTTACATACATGCCAACAGCATTAGACCCCAATAGTAATAATGGCTAAATTATAAATATGAATGTCAACCTTATACCAACCTTGTAACAGGATCCAGTTATCTTTCTATTAAGATATACATGTTTTATGCAACTGCCACTTGATTATGATGAAAATGGTGGTCATTGCTTAAAAGCTAAATCAATACATAAGTAAAACACTAAAAAAGAAAAAAATTCAACTGCTGGGTAAAAGGAAAGAAGGAGAGTTACCTAAGAACTGGAGAAATCAGTGAACAAATAAAACGTTATGTTAAATTATTCAATCAGAAGTGGAATTTGAAAGTTTTGGTTGGCCCTTCAAGATTTAAGACTTACCTCCTCTACCTGAGAAGACAGTGAGGTTGGGGAGGTTGTGAAATGATCCTTCCTTGCTCTACTCCATCCATTCTCTGAAAAAGCACTTCTCAAGCTATAGATCTTGTTAAAAGTGCAGACGCTACTTCAAAAGACTTGGGTGGGGCTCAAGACTCTTTTCTTTCATTAAAAAAAATTTTTTTATTGTATTTTTCCATTACCATTTAACCCCCTTATATCCTCTCCCCTCTGACATCAACACCACTGTTGTCCACGAGTCCTTTTTCTATTTCCCAGATGATGATCATGCTTCTGGTCCACTGATGGACCATGCTTTGAGTAGAAAGGCTCTACACAACTGCCAAAGAGAGCTCTTTAAAACTTAGATCATGTCAGTCCCCTGCTTAAAACCCTCTCATGGCTTCCCACTGCAGTTAAGAGTAAAATCCAGTTCCTCATTGTGCCCTTGATCTGGCCCCTATTCACACCTCTGGCTGCATTTCAGCCCAATCCTTGCCTTGCCCACTCCTCTCCAGCCACCCTGGACTTATATCTGTCTCTCAAATATGCCACCCTTATCACAGTGCCTTGTCTCTCTCTTTTTTTAATGGCACTAATCAATATCTGGAGCTCTGATTATTCTAAACCTATAATATGTACTACTGTATTCTCAACACCTAGCACAGTGTCTCCCACAACATAGATGCTCAATACAAATGAATGCCAAAAGCTAAAAGCTGGAGCATAAAAGTGGCAAAAATAATTGATCAATCCTGAGGCCCAAAATTCTGGTAGACAAGAGGAGCTAGATGACTGAGTGATAATGTCATTCTCTGCAATATACACACATAACCTAGGGTCCTTGAGGAATTGACTACAATTTAAGTCAAATCCCTACAGCAAATAGTACTAGAAATGAACTCCCAGAGTCGCAGGAGATGGTTAATCCTGAGCAAGTCTGACACAACAAAAGCCCATGACAACAAGTGCAGTTGGGCACTGCTTTAGTGTTTGTTGTAAGAGCCAGTGCCTTTAGGCTCCAGGGAGCTGTGTTTGTAATAGTAATGATTTTGTGGCAAAGGAGATTGAGCCCAGGGTCATCCCAACTGAGACAAATCTCTGAATGTGACACCATTTCCCAACAAAGGCCTCAGAAGAGTGAAGGCACCCATCTCTTTCTCCCAGTCTCTACTTGCAATGCTATAAAATCCAAACAAACATGTAGGCTCTGGAAAGTTGAGCCAGCTCATGCCATGGAAAATGGCCATCATGTGTTTCCTTTCAACTCACCCCTGATTCCCTCCCCAAGGGAGGAAATAAAACATTTTGAAGGTCTGAGAACATTCAAAATAAGCCATCATTTAGAAGTAACGGCTGCTCGTGCTATGCACATAAATAAAAATCCATACTAAACTTAAACACATTAATAAGGTCTTTGTAAAGACTTTGCCTTTTCTCTATAAATGACCAAAAAGATTAATTAAGAACAGTATGACTCATCCATCTAGATTGATTAAATGTATATTTAAGGGTCAGACTAGAAACAATGCCTTGATACATTAACATACAAATCGCCCACAGTGATTAGTCTATTTATTTTACTTGCTGACAATATTTCTGGAATTAAGTCATTGTTAATCTATGACTGGAAGGAGAGACAGGACCACCCTATTTCCCATCCAGGAAGCCATCTTTGCTCACTTCCCAGTACATTATCCCACCCAAATTTTCAGGCTCCTTTAAAGCTTGGGAGAGGCCCAGGTACCACAGTATACAGGGAGTACTATGAAAAGCTGCATCCCAAACTAAGCAATTGCTTCCCCCATTAGCTCTCTAAACAATGTCTTTGCCCTCTCAGAAATTCTCCTCTTTTTTTATATCTTCCTTTTGCATCAGAAGACACTGTTCAATAACCTTTTTGGAGGTAATTAACTCTTTCCAAAAACAAAGCACTAAATATGTTGCTGTCTAGGCCTGAAGAGTGAGTAATAGCTAATGTTGGGTGCTAACTAATTGCAGTATATGGTATTATAGGTGTTGTGCTCTTTACTTCAATTAATATTGAGAAAAAGTCTGCAAGCATTTGGGACGTAAGTGAAACTTGGATTCAGAGAAACTAAAACAGTTGGCTCCGTTCACCTAGCTAACAGTGACGAAAGCAGGCATCACAGCTTGGTAAACTAAAGTGGCGAGGCTGTGCGCTTAGCTCTGGGGCTGTGTTGTCTCACAAGTGTTGTGAACACTGTCAGTTCTGCTTCTCAGAAGCAGGACTTCTGAGTCCCAGTGTGAGCAGCTGAACACAGAGAATAAACATTCTTCCTCAGTTCTGTCACCATCTATGTCCCTGGTAGCCAGTCACACTCATCATGTGCCCTAAACCCATTTGTTGATAGTTAGAACACAAATTATTTGGATTATTTTCCTTTGACTGTTCTTTGGTTATGGTGGCTAATTCGCTGGCACTTATCTAAGCCATGTTTATTAATATAACTGCTAGGAGGTTTGTAAAGAGCCCATCATACTTCCAGACTGAACACACAGTTCTAAAAAGGGTCTACCAACACAGCTGTGAAGAAAACAAGTTGCTTTGAGTAGAAAGTAAAAGGAACCAGGATCCAATCTTCCTCATCAAAGTGGTGAAAAATTGGGGTTTGGTGCAACGGCCACACCATCCCTGTTGATGGGCAGGTTAGTTAACCTCTCTGAGCCTCAACTCCTTTGTCTGCAACAGGAGGTGCTTAAGAATATTAAGTGAGATAAAGGCAAAGCACAATGACTGTTGAAGAATATATGCTTAATGAAAACTATTATTATTGATCCCTTCCTTAGGTTCTATATAACATGAATAATAATGACGATAATTGGTAGCCATTTATTTAAGATTATCTACATACCAAGCACTGTTCTAAGCACCTTTTATACCTAAACGTATTTAACGTTCACAACAAGTCTATGAGAAAGTGTTGTATTTCTGCTGTATAGATGGGTATGCTGAGATCCGGAGAGGTTCATTTGGTTGTTTAAGATCACATTGCCAGTCATTGGAAGTAAGCACTTTAGCTCCAGAGCACATTCTCTTGACCATAGTGCCATGTAGATGTCTGACAGGAACTACTGAAACAGGAGGGGCAGGTTCATTTAGCCTCCAGGGCCCTGTTTATCTCTCCTTCCCCACTCTTCCTTCTCTCCCTACTCCACTCTTTGATTTTTGTCCCTTTTTTTTGTCTCTATTAAATGTATTGGGGTGACATTGGTTAATAGGATGGTGGTGTGCTCTTTGATTTTTAAGCCAATGTGCAGCTAAGGAGAAAACAGAGGAGAGATTTGTTCCACCAGGGCTCTTTGTCAAGTGGAGACACTCAACAATTTTTAAGATAAAATGATGATGTTATGGTTGTTAAGACAACATAGAAAAATAATAGAGAAGCACTAAAAGCGTTACAATAAATTGTGGCTCAGGCCCTGCATTTCTCTATTTGAGCCCATCCCTTAGACTTACTCTCCCTAGAAGAGAATTTGCTATCCTCAGTCCCTACCCCCTCCCTCACACCTCTAATCACCAACCTCCTACAGCCCTCCTGCATACATCAGATTTCAACTTAGACACACTTCCTCCAGAAGGCCTTCCTGGACTGCCATGCGCAGCCCACTCCACCTAGTTTAAGTGGCCTTTCTTGAGCTCTTGCATCATCCAACATAATGTTGGATGCCATGCCTATGACCTCCATGAGTACAGGATCTAGTCCAGCAGGAATTCTTCTACATCTCGAGTCTAGCATTGTTCCTGATATATATATAATTAGACATCTCAGTGAAAACATGTTGAATGGTACCTATGAGAACTACAAAGCATGCCACTTCTTTTAAGGTTCAGAATCTTGTAACAAAATTTTTAAAGACCATGTGTTTCATGACCTAAAAGGATATAAACAATGTTAGAAAAGTAACAGCCAGTCTAATTTCTCAGGTCACTCAATAATTTGGAGATGGTTAACAGTGCTTATTGCTTGAACAGTCTTTCCTAAAGGGACCTCAAATCCATCCTCCTGTCATTTAAACTCATTCCACTGCATCTGGTTCCCTCTGAAGGTAATGCTCAGAGACTGAATAATAATTATGACATTTCCCTCTAGCTTTCTCCTCTCTGAAATTAATAACTTCGGTTTCTTAAACTTTTCCCTATAAAATACATTAATAATATTCATTGCTTTCCTCCTTCATATTACTCATATCTTAACACTTATTGTTAAATATCACAAAGAAAAAAATAATTTTGAGATTCACATTTTTACTTTTGTTCTCTGAGGGCTTAAAGACAAAAAAAAGAAAAACTCAATGATTATAGATACAAATTTTAAAGTAAAATATAGGTTTAGCAATGGTCATTTTGTTTCAGTCTATCAGATTTTATTTTATTTTATTTTGCTCTTTGAGGCTCATATTTTGAAACATGCTTCTACTTTCTATAGGAGCATTTTCTAGAATATAGAAATGATGTGAAGCCCATTGTTTAATATAAGCATATACATTAAGTCATTAGAAATCATTTCACATTTTTCAGAATGCCCCCATTTTAAATATTTGGACCTGTTTTTCCATGAGTAGGACTCATGGAAATTTCCAAATCTGGGGCTCAAAAAATATGGTCAGCCTATATATAGCATATCGTCGTCGTCATCGTCGGCAGCCGTCCGTCTCGAGAGACGATGGTGTAGCTTCTTAAGAGTCTATCTGCACCACCGAGAATGGCTGTGCAGTCCGACTCGGGAGTGACACGGTATCTGTCTCCTCCCGTGTTGAATCGACATCTTGCGATGACGCTGAAGCTACAGAGCCTGGGCAGGGTAATATGGAGGGTCTGCTGTTGCCCATGCAGCAGACCCCCCCTCTCTTCGCAGCTGAAGGGTCCAAGGGAAAGACGGAGTCGATACAGCTTGGGTTCAGGTGCGCCGCAGGAGTTGCCGGTGTTGACTACAACGTCAAACCGCCTTAGGGACTCCGGCTCCGGATTTCCTGTCGGGGTTTACTCCCTTAGCCTTTTCCCCGAAGAGGTATGCCGCAAGGCAGTGGAGGTTTTTTGGAGTCAGAGTTTTCCTTCTCTGATGTACCCTGACTGGAAGATCGAACCAGCGACACTTAGCTCGCAGGCCGACGCTCAATCCACTGAGCTAAACCAGCCAGGGCATATATAGCATATACTCTCTAGGTAATGATATTAAAATCAATAGGAAACATTGACTGCAGCCTTCCTCTGTAGCTGGTGCTATGCTAGTCATTCATAGATATTTTCTCTTCCAATCATTAAAATATTTATGAAATACATACTACTTTTATGATCATTTTACAGATGAGAAAATTGAGGCCCATAAAAATTTAGATAGAATCACCTGCCTGTAGGTGGCAGAGCAGGGAATCCAACAGGCCTAACAGTGTACTCTAAGCTCCAGTCACATAGCTTAAAGCTCTAGAAGTATTGATATTTGGTTGCTGTTTGTCTATTTGTTTTTTCATAAATGACTTTATCCAGCATTGTGTACATAGTAGCTTCATAATAATTCTTTGATTTTTGACATGGGGAAGCAGGGCCTTTCATACTTTGTTAGCAAGACTATAAATTAGTTCAAACACTTTGAAAATACTTTGGCAACATCTAGTAATATCAAAGATGTATATATCCCAGGGCTTAGCTGTGATTCCCTGGGCAGGATAGCAGATACAACTGGTCAATTGACCCAAACCATTCCGTAGCCCCATGCCATCCAGAAATTTTCTTCTAATTGGCTGAGGGATGAACTACATGATCTTGTTGTGGCCAATGGAGTATAAGTGAAAATCACTAAGTGGGCTCCTAGGAAACTTCTTTGCAGGGCCAATACGACTAGACTGCTTTATTGGACTTTTTTTCCTTTCCCTTCATTCTGACTATAACGACTATAACATGACACAATGTCTGCCATTGCTGTAGCTAGTCAGTGACCATGAAACACAAACCTGAGGATAAAAGTATATCCTCTAAGGATGTTAGAGCAGAGATGGAACAAGCCTAGATCTTCTTGGCATCACTTACCTGCCATGGAAGTTCTGGAATGCCTACCTCCAGGCTCTTGTTACATTAAGAAGAATAACCTCCTGTGTCACTAACTCAATGTTAGTTGAATTTCTTTTCAGAGCTCTCTAGAGAAATTTTCACACATGCACACAGAATGAAATAAATAAAAGTTTGTAATGTGAAAAATTACAAAAATCTTTGTGCCCATCAAAAGAGAAATGGGTAAATTATAGCATATTCATGCAATGAAACACCACATAGCAATTAAAAAATAATGAACTAAATATACACAAATTAACATAGATAATTCTTGAAACCAAAGTATGAAATGAAAAAGAAATATTGCTGAATGACATGGGTTTGGTACAATATCACTTAAGTATGTTTTTAAAACACATACAACAATTCTATATATTTTATGAATATGTACATATATACTGAAAGTATAAAAACACACCAACTTCAAGGAGGAAGAAAGGGGTAAAACTGAGAAGTGTCATAGAAGACATTTAAACTGAACCTGTAGTGTTTTTGCTCACAAAATTAATCTGAATCAAATATAGCAAAAAATTTTAACTTTTGTTGAACTGGAGTGATGGATTCATGGTAATTTGCTAAATAACTCTGTATTTTTCTGTAAGTTTAAAATGCTTTATATATATATTTTTTAAAGTGGATGAAAAAGACAAAAGAGACTGCTTCAAAACACAGTTGCATATTTACATAAAAGTACTCTGCCAAATGTAAGGTGACATGTAAAGCAGTGTGCTTTAATACTACCATTATCATTGACCAGGAAGGCTGTGTTGAGGGGTAAATTTCCCATAAGTCCTGAAGAAAGAGTAGGATGAGAATATTGAGCTAGGCAGTGGAGGGGAAGGAGTGTTATGAACTAAATTGTGTCTCTTGCAAATTCTAATGTTAAAGCCCTAACCCCTAATGTAACTACATTTGGTAATAGATCCTCTAAGGAAATAATTAAGATTAAACGAGGTCATAAGAGTAGGGCCCTAATCCAATAGGTCAGATGTCCTTATAAGAAGAGGAAAAGACAGCAGGAGCACACCCACACAGAGGAAAGGCCAAATGAGACACAGCAAGATGGTAGCTGTGTGCAAGCACAGGAGAGAGGCCTCAGAAGAAATTACACCTGCTGACATCTTGATCTTGGACTTACAGCTTCCAGACCAATAAGAAAATAAATTTTTGCTGTTTAAGTCATCCAATCTGTGGTATTCTGTTATGGCAGCCTGAGCAGACTGCTGGAACTGTTGTTTTGAATAGTGAACGGGACTGCGCAACAGGGCACATTGAAGAAACTGGTGATGGGATGATGGAGGTGTGAATTTCTGGTGGTCACAGAGCCTGAGAAGCACAGGAGCCATTAACAGCAGTGGCCAAGGAGACCAAACCTTTTTCAGTGCCCAGTTGGTTCAGTCCTCACAAGAAAAAGAATTCTGTCTTTAAAATGTCCCACAGAACATTTGTGTAGAGGAAAAACCTGTGTATAATTACCTAAAGTTACAAAAAAAAAAAAAAAAGCAAAAAAAAAATATGGGGGCCCAGGTAATATTATATATTGAATTTCCTAAGAAAGTAACTACCATGTAAGTTAAGGAGAATAGTGCTTTGTTTTCTTCAGAACGTTGCCAAGTAGTACTCACCACCATTTGGAAAAAATCATATCACTGACAGTAATGCTCCTAAAGATGTTTGAACTGTCCAGACAACATATCCTTAGTATTCATTCATAGCTGCTGTACATGCCACGTAAGCAAATTATGGTTAGCTGGCCAAGTCCAGCCTGCTGCCTGTTTTTGTAAATAAAGTTTTAGTGTAACACAGCCATGCTTGTTATTTACATATTTTCTATGGCTGCTTTTGCAGAACAATAGCAGAGCTGAGAATGGCCCACAAAACCTAAAATATTTACTATTTGACCCTTCACATAAATGTTGGTTTGGCAAACCCTTGGTATAAACCTGATTCTGTGTCTACTACTAACATCCAGTTATTTCAGTACAAACTATAGTTTAATCCTTGAATATTTGTGTATTAAAATATGCATGACTTTATTATGTTAATTCCCCTTTAAGTTTTATTAATTATAGTTAATGCATTATGTTGATTCTTTTGAAATTGTACAGATGTATATGTACCTGTGAAACTAATTTCAGTAATGAGGGGAAAGTATTTCTAGATATTCTCAGAGTTAAAAACAACTATTCTAGACATAAGATAACAAAGACCAAAAAGAACAAAAAAAGAGTTGTTTCACCAAAAAGAAAATTGAAAACAGGTGCCATGCTAAAGATGAACTGACTTTAAGCTCCATTAGAGAAGCTGCTAAGTTTATTGGTACATCACTTAACTCATGACCTGGTACACAGGAGGTATTCAATAAACACTTGGCTTAATGATTTGATGAATGGAGGAATGAATGAGACACACAAATGACTTAAGGAAAAAGGAACTGGAATAGTGAGCTTCCTGTCTCAAGGGTCATCCAACAATTGCTGGGAAGGGGTAACTGAGTGGACTAGAAATCCCTCTAGGACTCTAATAAAACTCCATTTCTAAAGCTGAGATCTAACATGCCAAAGATGCAAAGCTTATACACTGGAGCAGTAAAGACCTTGTTCCAGTTTTGGATTGAATATAATACAAAGCTCTCAGAATCTGCCTAGCCTACTGACCTCCTTCCCCAACCAGTTACATGAGGTAATAGAGAGGGAAAGGAGCGTGGTCAAGTATAGAGGACTCTGGAATTGGAGGGTAAACTGCTGGTAAAGATGGACACAAAAATTCCTTCCATCTTTGAATACACATCCCTTTTGATATGATGCTGTAGAACCTTCCATTAGAAGGTGAAGTTTATTGCTCTGCCTTTGATCTGGGCTGGGCTGGTGACTTGCTTTAAGCAATAGAATGCAACAGAAGGGACATTGTGTGACTTCTAGCCTTAGGTCTCAAGAGGCCTTGTAGCTTCTGCCTTAACTCTCTCAAAATGTGCAACCCCTTGTGATAGTCTGGTCAAGCTCAGGGACTGGCGGAGTATGGCTCATGAGCCAAATCTGCCCCATCACCTGCTTTTGTAAATCAAGGTTTATGGGAAAACAGTCATGCCTATTTATTTATGTATTGTCTATGACTGCCTTCACTTTGTAACAGCAGAGTCGAATAGTTGTATAAGGGACTGAATGCCCCACAAAGCCAAAAATACTTGCTATCTGTGCCTTGACAGAAAAGTTTGCTGAATCCTGGTCTAGCTGCTGGTGGGTGGTGGCTCCCTAGAACAAACAGCTCCCAGTTGAATTCAACTAGTTACCAGACTAGCACAACCACATGAGTGACCTCAGGTAAAACCAGTAGAAGAACTGTCCGGCTGAACTCAGATTGCAAAATCATAGACTGCTAATTTTGGGGGTAGTTTATTCTGTAGCTAGAGATCATTAAAAGTGGCCAGCCTAATTTCCCCTTTACTCAGAAGCAAGAGGTTCCAAGCCTAAGGAAATACATGTTATCAGGAAGTTGATTTTACTTTTCCTTAATATTCTAAACACGAGTTTGACTTCATTCAGCACAGTGACGATGTAAGGAAGGGAGGGAAGAAAAATAAAGAATAAATAAATAAATAAAAGTGGCAGCCCTAGCTCTGCCATTTAATGTGTGTGGCAGACACTTTATTCCCAGCTCATATTATTTGGGGGTCACCACTTCAGTGAAGGCTGGCTAGCTTCCAACTACCAGTATACGAATCCTCTACCTAGGGCTTTCTCCAAAGTCCTGACAAGGCCTCTGCCCAAGCTAGGAAATTAACACTTCATCTGCACCCCACCCACCATTAATCAATGATCAATAGAATTTTGTATAAAAAAACAGTCCTGTTCCCTCACCCTTGGGAAGGGATAACTATGAGGCATATGTCATGCACTATTTTCTGGAGTTTCCCTGCAGGGTAACACTCTGGTCTCCTGTTGGTTAGATACTGCACTCTCTCTTGGCAGCCATCCCCTCTGTGTCTATTTTTCCCATAACTTTACTGGTATTTCCTGAACATCCCAAATAAGCCACTTTCACTCAAGTCCTTGCCACACGTTCTGCTTCAAGTCAGAATACAAACCAAGAAGACACTGTGTAACCTTAGACAAGTTTCTTTCTCACAATAAACCTTAGTTTCCTTACCTATAAAATGGGGCTAATAGGAATATTTATATCCTGGGAAGTGGTTGTGAGAAGTTACTTGAGATAAAATCTGTGAAGCACCCAGTGCTGTTCTTAGTGATGACAATACACCTTAGCTAATACCACTTCCTCTGTGAATGGGCTCTGGTGACTGGCCAAGCCATGTACAGAGCTCCAGTGTTGCCCAAGGAGCTTCTAATGACCCAGGCTACTACTACAGAAGGGCTATCAAATAACAGTATAGAGAGGCAGGGAACATCTGAGTTCGGCCACAGTGTGTGGAGGCTAGTTCTGGATTTCCAGTTACGTCCTCATTCAGAAGTCTGAGTTCCATGCCACATGTCTGGAAGACATGGTAGCTCCTGACTTCTGAGCTGACACACTGGGCTAGAGCCTGCTACATGCATGACCCCAGGGACCTGTCCCCGACAGGAAGGAGGATTGTTGTCAAGGAAGTATGCAGACATGAGTTCAGACAATTAGAAAAACATCACTGTGTAATGGAAGGTAAGCATAACTTCAACTGTGGCCTTAAAAAGAAATAGGGTGGGGGAGGATGTTTGTCTTTTCTCTTTGAAGAGAGAAGTCTGTCTACGCAAAACCTTCCACTCCCAATAGCCTATAAATACACACCCAAACCTGGAGAAAAAATTAAGAGCATAACTTCTACCTCATGCACTACGAAACACATTCCATTTACTCTATCTAATACCTTCTGTTCTCTTTTAAAGGTTAACTCCTTAATTCTCCTTCCTCATGACTTGCCCCGGGTCATTTAGGGATGTTGAGGGTGACCTGGACTGAGAGCAAGCTCAAAATGCTCAACAAGTACCCACATGCATATGAAAGGACTCTGTCAGACCCGAGATAAGGCATTGTGAGGTCATGAGTGCACAGTTCTGTATCACAGCCAGCCCAGGAATAATGGCAAAGCTACAATTACCCCACAAGTGACTATTTTAGACCTGAAAACATCTCAACAGCATCTTGGAATCATCTTGGGGAAAGTCCCTTTTTACCACTGCTGTCTTCTTTCATTCAGAAGGATGTCAGTTTGGGGACATTTCCTACCTGAAAACCATAAAGAGAGCCATGCAGGCTTTGGAGAAGTTAAAAGGATGCCATGATTTACAAGCCTGGACTCTGGCTAAAAATGCTATTTTTCTTTCAGAAGAAAATATTTTCATTCTAGTATTTTTCAAATCAACACAATGAAAATAGTTTGTAGCCGTATACTCCTCAGTCAGAGAGCATCAAGTTTTTGCAGTATGTCTTTGCACAGTCCACACATCTTTTCAAGGCCTTGTAATTATTAGATGCCTAGGGATATCTGTGGTCATAAATAGAAGGTGTCTGGGTTTAGAGCTAGAGACCTCCTCGTAGCTATCTGACTTTAGGTTGTCCCACCTCTCAGAGACTCTCAGGACCTCTGTTTCCTCATTTGTTACTTATCCTATAAGCTTCCTTCCTCCCCTCCCAGAACTTTTAGAAATGTAAATGGAGAAGTGCAACAATAACAGCAACAAAAATCCCAGTAATGTAGTAAGTGCTCAAGGTATGTGAGATCCTATCATTAGAGTATCTCTTGAGGTTCTCCAACTTGCAGGAAAAACAATTTAAAAAATGGGAAATCAAGCATAGGCTATTGGTTGAGCACAGACTTTGGAATTAGACAACTTCACTTTTAATATGTGCTTTGCTCTATCCTGGGAATATCACTATGGGCAATTTCCTTCATCTTTCATTGCTCTGGTTTCCTCAACTATAATACAGTACAAGGACCCACCTCAGTAGCTTATATACAATTAAATGAGCCAATTCATACAAATCCAGCACAAGATCTGGTACTCACTAGCCACCAGTAAAGCATAGTTGTATCATAATAATTACTTTTAAACTATTGTTATTGAAGATTGGTCTTTTTTCATGACTAGAAATGTGGGCTGTCAGTCATGAAGCAGGTACTTGGTGGCCATTCAGAAGGATGCAAGGTGCTCAGTAGCAATTAGGGTGACTGCAAAAAGACACGATGTTCCAGACCAGGATATCTGTATGAGCTTGGTGTTATAACACCCTTATGGGTCCCAATCAGATAGGTGAAGATTGACAAAAGGAATTTGTTACAAATTGTAGTTAAGCTATCAATGTATATGAAGGTTCCTATTAAAAATAATAAATTGGTTGGGAAACAAAGCTATCTTAGACCAATCACACTCTTTTTTCTTACTTGTATCTTAAACCTTTTTTTTTTTTTTTAAAGTAGGAGACATAAGGGTTGATTTGAAGCTTGCCACATCTGAAATTGCCCAACACCATGTGCATTACCTGCATTTAAGTACCTGCTTTTTATTTGATACTCATCAGCTTTCCCTATGTCACCTCATTTGATATGGGGCAGGGAGAGGGTACTCTTATCATCCCCACATTACAGATGAGAAGACCAAAGCTCACAGAGGTTGAGTAATGTGCTCATCATCACCCATTTAAGTGTAGCATCTGAGAATTTGAATCCAACCCTGCATGAAACAACTCTCAAGTTTTGTCTATGCTGATGTCCATTCATTTGGTCTGCCCTGACTGGCGGGGCATGCAGTGAGGAGACAGGATTTGCAGAGAGCAGACTTAATTTGTCTTTCCTTCCTGTCCCAGGAAAATTGTAAAGAAGCTGGGAAGTCCTGAGCAATGAGTAGACTGATAAGAAGTCAGTCCCTTAGTCTATGACAACTAGAAGCAGCTCAACAGGGAGAAAGTAAAGCACACCCAGTGATGACAACAATTAGGAGGACTCCTGTGTGTATTGTACAGGAGTTTTCACTTTTCAATGGACTTTCTCTGTGTCCTGTCCTCAGTTCCTTTAAACCATCCTGGAAAGGCAAAATGAACATAAACACTACTGGAAGCATAAGCTATGGAAGCACCGGCTAGAAAGAAAAGAATTTGGAAACCCTAATATACAGAAGTCAAATATGAATGAATCTCCAACCCAGGACTTCACATGTGTGATAAATACACATTATCTTATTGAACATTATAGTTATATTTTTAAAATTCTATTTTTTAAGTACAAATAATTTTAGTTATATGACTGTAAAACCCTTTTGGAAGTTACGCAGAGGGAACACTTCATTTTAAGAACTCATTGGGTGGCTCACACACTGGTAAGCAATTCTCAGTGTGTGCTGGGAACATCCAAACAAATATTAGCAATAATCTAAAAAAACACAATCTAAGATACTTGCTGAGCCTGAGGAATGAAGATGTATAATACATTCCAAATTCATATAGTAGTAATGTTTTTAAAACATCACTTTTAAAAATAACATCACTACCAAAACAGACATTTGTTCAACAAGAATTACTCTGTTTGTTAGCATCAATGGTCTGCAGTTGTCAGGATCAGTAAGAATGAGGTAAACTGGAGGAAGAAACATGGAGTCAGTGAGAAGGTCTTGTGTTTTGGTCCACTACTTTTCAGAGTATTGACTAAGTGGGCAAGAGCAGTCCCAGCAAAAGAACTGAGCTATGCAAGGCCTATATTCATTCATTAGTTATGGCTGAATTGTGCATGGTGGGGATAGGCAAGAGATAGCAAAGACAGCAAAGAGGCCTTTCAGCAGTACTAAAGAGAGCTTGGGTTTTGTCCTTTGAGCCCTGGAGAGTCAATGAAGAGATTCCAGAATAGAAGTTTCAGGATCAAGATTTGTTTTCAAAAGATTGCTCTGGCAGCAGTATGGCAGTCAAAGAGAGAGAAGGCTGTCTTGCTTCAGTGTTTGAAGACCATGGTCCCAGCACCTTGGGTAGCTGCAAAGAGCTTCTTAGGTCTGGGGACTTCTTCCACCCAATGCAGATCAGAAATAATTATGCCCCGTATTTGTATAGGCACTTTTTACTTCTAAAACTTTTTCTTTCTCAGTTCATCAAACAAAAATCTGGGGAGGTGTGCCAAGTAGAAATATCCCCCTTCACAGATGGTGAAACATGTCTAAGTAACTACAGAACCACAGAACAATTTCCAGTTAGAGTAACTGCATTCTTGCTCTTCCCCTTTTAAGACTAAAATTTGATTAGTGTGGCTAGTAAGTGAAGCATGTTTAAAGCTGAAAGAAAAAAAAAACCTTAAAGCCGTTAAGTAGAAATTAATGCTATATAATAATCTAAAAAATCTCAGTTTCAAAAACAAAACAATGAGTAACTATCACAAAGATACATAGAACATACCTGAAAGTCAGAAGGCAACAGGCTAGGGAACTGCTTTGCAAAATTAAAGAACATTTAATGGAAAATATTATAATTTCATGCATCTAATATGCATAGCATCTAAATATGTTTGGGTACAGAATTTACACTTGCCTAATTGTGTACATTACAACCCTTATCAAGCTGTTCTTGTATATAACTTAAAAACAATTCCAAAATGACTATTATAATGCATGTGCTCTGAATTACAAGAGAATGTCCTTTGTTCTCAGCCTCCACCTCTTTTTGCATTTCCTTGAAAGCATACATGTAGCCACGATTTTAGGGAGATAATCAAATATCATTAACTTACAGTATAATTAACATCTTGAACTTCAGGTTTCAGCAGGAAAAGAAAAAAAAAGGGATTGAGGCAGGTTTTTAACATGGCTTCACTTATTTTCCCTAAGCCTCAATTATTTCATTGTAAAATGGCCCAGAAGACCCTAATTCTTACTCCTGGCTGTACCTCCAACCCTAACTCTGACCATTTTTTCCCTCACTCATCATCCTCCGCTACAGGGGCTGCCTACAGTCCCCATGGACATACCAAGCACATTCCTGCCTCAGGGCCTTTTCTCTTGTTATCTTCTCTGCCTAGAACCAGCTCTTTATTTCTTTCAGATCTCTACTCAAATGGCCCGACCCCAGGAAGGCTTCCTTTGGTCTCTAAGCAGTACCCATCCAACCCTTTGCTCTGTATGATTATTCCTGACTGTTTTCCTTCATAGCATTTACCTCCACCTAATGTTATTTATTTTCCTGTTTATTGCCCCAACCCTCACTGAAATGTAAGATCCCATGAGCACTGAAACTTTGTACCCTTCCAATTTCCCAACTCTTGGAACAGTGTCAGCAAATACGTGGGCAAATGGTAATGATTTGTAGAAGGAAAGGAAAACACAATGTTCTATTTTTTTCATCTAAAATTTCAAATTGTCACCACAGTTTTTAGTTATTTTCATTGACTGGTTTACATTGGGCAATTAATGGATTAAAATGAGAAATAATAATTATCTCCTTTTAAATTTTTAAGTATGTTTAATTATGCTAAAGTAAAACATAATATAAAATATATCATCTTAACCATTTTTAAGTACATTTTCTTGATAATGCTATTACAGTTGTCTCAATCTTTCCTCCTTTGCCCCTCTATGCCTGGTACCCCCATTCCCTCCAGCAACAGCCCCCCTACCAGTTAGTTCATGTCCGTGGGTTGTGCACATAAGTTCTTTGGTTTCTCCATTTCCTATACTATTCTCTTTTTTAAATTGTTTTTCTATTACAGTTGTCCCACTTTTTCTCCCATTGCTTCCCCCCACTCCCCACCCCTTCTCCCAGTCAATTCTCATCCTGTTGTCCATGTCCATGGGTCGTTTACACTAGTTCCTTGAATAGACCATTCCCCTTGGGACTCCCCTTCTCCCTCTTCTCCCTCCACCCTTATCATTATTAGTCTGTTCCTTGTTTACATGCTCTAATTCAATTTTGCTCTTCTTTGTGTGTGTTCTTCATTAGTTTCCTGTATTAGGTGATATCATATGGTATTTGTCTATCATTGCCTGGCTTATTTTGCTAAGCATAATTCTCTCTAGTTCCATCCATGTTGTTGCAAATGGCAGGAGTTCCTTCTTTCTTCCTGCTACATAGTATTCCATTGTGTAAATATACCACAGTTTTTTGATCCACTCATCTACAGATGGGCACTTAGGCTGTTTCCAGCACTTAGCTATTGTAAACAGTGCTGCTACGAACATAGGGGTGCATAAGTTCTTTTGAATTGGTGTTTCAGGATTCTTCGGGTTTAACCCTAGCAAACGAATTACTGGTTCTAAAGGCAATTCCATTTTTAGTTTTTTGAGGAAATTCCATACAGTTTTCCACAGTGGCTGCACCAGTCTGCATTCCTACCAACATTGCACCAGGGTTCCCATTTCTCCACATCTTTGCCAACACTTGTTTGTTGATTTGTTGATGATGGCCATTGTGACTGGTGTAAAGTGGTATCTCATTGTGGTTTTTATTTGCATCTCTCTGATGGCTAGTGATGTTGAGCATTCTTTCATATGCCTATGGACCCTCTGTATATTCTCATTGGAGAACTGTTTGTTCAGGTCCTTTGTCCATTTTTTAATTGGGTTGTCTGTCTTCTTGGTGTTGAGTCGTATAAATTCTTTATATATTTTGGAGATCAATCCCTGGTATGAGGTATCATTGGCAAATATGTTTTCCCATACGGTTGGCTCCCTTTTCATCTTGTGATGTTTTCTTTTGTTGAGCAGAAACTCTTTAGTTTGATATAGTCCCATTTGTTTATTCTTTCCTTTATTTCCCTTGCCTTACTCCTAAGCTTATCTGTGAAAATATTACTACACAGGATATTTGAAATTTTCCTGCCTATGTACCAGACTGTTTTGATTACAGTGGCCTTGTAGTATAGTTTGATATCAGATGTTGTGATTCTTCCTACTGTGTTCTTCTGCCTCAAGACTGCTGTGGCTATTCGAGGTCTTTTTTGGTTCCATATAAATTTTTAATTTGTTCTAGGTCTATGAAACATGTCATTGGTATTTTAATAGGGATTGTGTTGAATCTATAAATTGCTTTGGGTAGTATGGATATTTTAATGATGTTGATTCTTCCCATCCATGAATATGGTACATGCCTCCATTTATTTGTATCTTCCTTAATTTCTTTCTTCAGTATTCTGTGATTTTTCGAGTACAGGTCTTTTACCTCCTTGGTTAAGTTTATTCCTAGGTACACTTTATTTTTCTTGTTGCTATAGTAAATGGGATTTTTTTTCTAGTTTCTATCTCTGATATTTTACTGTTGGTGTACAGAAATGCCTTCGATTTCTGAATATTGACTTTGTACCCTGCTATTTTGCCGAATTCACTTATTAGGTTGAGTAGTTTTTTTGTGGACTCTATGGGGTTTTCTATGTGCACTATCATGCCATCTGCAAATAATGACAGTTTTACTTCCTCTTTTCCAACTTGGTTGCCTTTTATTTCTTTTTCTTCTCTGATTGCTGTGGCTAGAACTTCCAAGAGTGTGTTGAATATGAGTGCAGAGAGTGGACATCTTTGTCTTGTTCCTGATCTCAGAGGGAATGCTCTCAGTTTTTGCCCATTGAGTACAATGTTAGTGGCAAGTTTCTCATATATGGCCTTTATTATGTTGAGATATGCTCCCTCTATTCTCATTTTGCTAAGTCTTTTCATTGTAAATGGGTATTGTACTTTACCAAATACCTTTTCAGCATCTATTGATAGAATCATGCGATTTTTGTCTTTCATTTTCTTTATGTGGTGTATTACATTTATTGATTTTCAAATATTAAACCATCTTTGCATCCCTGGGATAAATCCCACTTGATCGTGGTGTATAATCTTTTTAATGTGTTGCTGGATCCAGTTTGCCAGTTTGGTGAAGATGTATTCTTTTAGCCTTCTTTTGTCTGGGAAACTCCTTATTTCACCTTCCACTTTGAATGAGAGCCTTGCTGAGTAGAGTAAGCCTTTGTTTTTCATTGCTTGGAATATTTTTTGTCATTCCCTTCTGGCTTGCAGTGTTTCTGTTGAGAAAGCAGATGATAGCCTTACTGGAGCTCCCTTATATATTATTAGCTGTTTCTCTCTTGCTGCTTTTAGAATTCTCTCTTTGTCTTTGAGTTTTGCCATTTTAATTATGATGTGTCTTGGAGTTGGCCTGTTCATATTCATCTTCATTGGGACCCTCAGTGCTTCCTGGAATTGCATACTTTTTCTCATCAAGTTAGTGAAGTATTCTTTCATTACTTTTTCAAACAGATTTTCTACCCCTTGCTCCTCTTCTGGTATTCTTATGATATGGATATTATTATATTTCATGTTGTCCTGCAGCTCTCTTAAAACTTTTCAGTCTTTTTCATTTTGTTGCACTATCTGAGAATTTTTTTTCTACGTTGTCCTCCAGCTCACTGATCTGATCTGCTTCCTCTAGGCTGATTTTGATTCCTTTTACTGTGTTCTTTGAATCAGAAGTTGTATTCTTCATTTCCTCCTGGCTCTTATTGATAGCTTCTATGTCCCTTTTAATGCTGGTGTAATTCTCAGTAAGTTCCTATAGTTTTCCTGGAGTTCTTTGTAGTTTTCTTTGAGATCGCTGAGCTTATTGAGCTTCCCTATAATCCATATTTTGAATTTCATGTCTGATAGTTTGCTTTCCTCTATTTCATTTAGTACTTTTTCTGGGGATTCCTCCTTTCCTTTCAATGGGGGGTTGTTTTTCTGTATCCCCATTTTTGTGACTCTTCTTGTTTGTTTCTTCTTCTTAGATTGATATAAACTTCCTGGATCTGCTCCTGGTGGCATAAGATTGTGTCCCAGTCTGGGCCTAGGCAGCCTGTTGGAGACTACCAGAGATCCACTGCCTTTGTCTGTCTCCTTTAGTTATTAATCTATTCAATTTGTGATCAGCCATCAGATTAAACACCAAGGGTGGGGCAAATTAATTCCTACAGGTGGGGCTAATGCTTCCCCTTAGGCTGATGCCACTTGGAGGGGAGTGGTCTGCCTACAGTATGGGGAATGAGTCAGCACTGGGACTTGGTTGGCTTCTCCCCTAGTTCTCTCCTCAAAGCCACCACCACAAACTCTCCTTAAGCATCTCTAGTCCTCTCTGCCCTCCCACTGCTGGAGCCCAGGGTGAGTGGGTGCTAATATTTTTTCATACATGATCCCTTTAAGAGCTCTTTGTCTCCAGTTGTTTCTTTCAGGCCAGCAAAAAAACAAAAAATAAACCTACAGCTTTTTACTTTTTAAAGCTAGATGCTTTCTTACTTTCTGCCTCTGTTGCTTTAGGCTAGGAAGCACAACTGGGGGTTTAGATCCCACCCTTCTTAGGGGGAACCCCTGGCTTTTTCTCAGTCCCTTCAGCTGCCACCAGTGGGTGCCCAACCAGCCCTTCCGTGTCTCCACACTTACCAGTCACATTGTGATGAAGCGGCCTTTTCTGTCTGTCCGTGATTATAAGGCTTCTCTCCAGCTAGTGTTCAGTTGGTTATTCCAGATGATTTCTTCACAATTAAGTTGTAATTCCAGATTGGTCTTGGGAGGGGGTTAGTGTAGCTTCCACTTACTCCTCCGCCATCTTGGATCTCTTCCTATACTATTCTTAACATCTCCCCATCTATTTTGTACCTACCAATTACGCTTCTTAATCCCTGTAGCTTTTTGCCCCGTTCTCCCCATTCCTCATCCCCACTGATAAATCTCCATATGATCTCCATATCTATGATTCCGTTCCTGTTCTAGTTGTTCCCTTTGTTTTTGTTTTTTAGATTCAATTGTTGATAGCTATGAGTTTGTTGAAATTTTACTGTTCATAATTTTGGTCTTTTTCTTAAATAAATCCCTTTAGTATTTTATATAATAAGGGCTTGATAATGATGAACTCCTTCAGCTTTACCTTGTCTGGGAAGCACTTTATCTGCCCTTCCATTCTAAATGATAGCTTTGCTGGATCAAGTAATCTTGGTTGTAGGTCCTTGCTTTTCATCACACTGAATACTTCTTGCTAGTCCCTTCTTGCCTTCAAAGTTTCTTTTGAGAAATCAGCTGACAGTCTTATGGGAACTCTTTTGTAGGTCACTCTCTTCTTTTCTCTTGATGCTTTTAAGATTCTCTCTTTATCTTGAACCTTTGGAATTTTAATGATGACGTGTCTTGGTGTGGTTCTCTTTGGGTCCACCTTGTTTGGGACTCTGTGCTTTCTGCACTTATATGTCTGTTTCCTTCACCAAATTAGGTAAGTTTTCTTTCATTATTTTTTAAAATAAGTTTTCAATTTCTTGCTCTTCCTCTTCTTCTTCTGGCATACCTATGATTCAGATGTTGTGACTTTTGGAGATATCCTAATGTCCCAATGTCCCATAGTCTTCTTATTCTCTTTCTCTCTCTCTCTCTTTTTGAATTGCTGTTTTTCATTCTGTTCTGGTTGACTGTTTATTTCTTCCTTATGCTACAAATCATTGATTTGAACCCCGGTTTCCTTCCCTTCACTCTTGGTTCCCTGTGGATTTTCCTTTATTTCACTTAGTGTATCCCTCATTTCTTCCCTTATGCTTTTGCCATTCTCAATGAGTTCTTTGAACATCATTATCACAAGTATCTCTGTTCCATTTATTTCTTTTTCTGAGGTTTTGTTTTGTTCTTTTGTTTGAGCCATATTTCTTTCTCTCCTCAATTTGGTAGCCTTCCTGTGTTTGTTTCTATGTATTAGGTAGAGCTACTTTGACTCCCTGTCTTGGCTCACCTGTTACGTTGTATGGGGTAGAATCTTAGGTAATCACCAGGGTGGGGCATCCCACTTCACCATTTTGTGGTTCTGTATGTGGGAGAGGGGTCAGAGAGGGGGCAATGCCGCTGCATGACTCCTGGAGCCTTGCTCAGTATTTGCCCCATTTCCGGTCACTTCACCCACTTCCCATATGCAACTGGTGCCCTTCTAGCTGTTGCCCTGGTGGTGGTTCCCAGAGTGGGTGGGTTTGTGTACATTCCATGACTCTCCTGAGAGACCAGCAGTTTCTTCCACCACCATAAACCTCACTGGTTTTTACAGCCGGAAATTATAAGGCTTTATTTTTCTGGCACTGGAACTCAGGGCTGCATGGTCTGGCCTGGGGCTGGGATCGCTCAATCCTACATGGTGGACTGCCCATTCCACCAGCTGCTGCCACTGCTGTCTCACCCCTGCCACCACACTCTATTCTCTCTGACTCAGTTCCCCACCTCTGCCCCTCCTACCTGTCTGGGTAAATATGGCTTCTTTAAATCCTTGGTTGTCGGACTTCCCTAGAGTTCGATTTTCTGGCGGTTCTTGTTGTTTTTTGTTTTGACGTTAGTTGTGATTTTTCTTATGATTGCACTAGGAGGTGAAGAGTGCCTACGTACACCTCCATCTTGACCAGAAGTGGCACCATCTTAACCATTTTTAAATGTAGAGTTCAGCACACTTTTTTGGACTGGGGCAGCTTCAAAGGAAGTATCTTGGCCAAACCTTCCAACTGTACTGCTTCTAATTCAGTGAAAGACTGCCTCAGCCTAAAAAGTTATGTTACATTATGCTTTTAAACTAGAAGATGCCATACAATATACTTGTGCTAAAGCAAGACAATTACAACATTACAAAAAATATATTAATTTATAATGCACCATAAGTAGTGTGGTCTAGTAATGAAACATACATTTAAAGCAATATAACTAACTTCTATCTTGCCAGTATATCTAAGGATCATTAAAAGAAACCTCATTTGATAATTATGTCAAACATCTACATTTGAAACTTTCCATAAATTTGACTTGGTCAAATGGCCCTTGTATCCCCTCTGTGCTAGGTTAAGAGATTAATCCCTAATTATAGATGGGGAAACTGAGCCTCAGAAAAATTGTCATTTGTTCAAGTTCAACACAAGGATTAGCGGAGCTTGTATTCACATTAAGATCTTCTAAGAGCCAGTTCTGAGTCATTTCACTGTATCAGGTTGCTAAATGACATTCTTAAATATAACAGGCTAATTTTTTCCATCTTCTTTTATTATTTACTTTGCGATTCAAAGTCATTCTATTCTAAAATTTTTTCCTTCAAGATTGTATAAAAGGATGGGTTTTTGTTGTTGTTTTGAGCCCAGCCCATGAATTTTCTGGACTGGCTTCATAGCAATCAAAACACCTTTCTTCACAAAGTGGTCCTACATGCCACTTGGTAGCTCTGACCTCACTTTAGAAAATACAACTTAATGGGGTGCTAGGAAGCAATCTTGTGATGCACCCAACATTGTAATATAGAGTTTCTGACTAAATGGTATTCACTTGCTCTTAACTTATCCTTCTGTTATAATGAGATTGCTTTTTACAATTACTATAGCAATAACTAAAGAGGTTAGGTCATGTTTTTGATCCATGTAGGGATCAGTTCCCTTTATTCAAACTCTAAGATATTATTGCTATGATCAGCCCCATTCCATGGGCAACTCATTTCAAGTTACAGAGTGGAACTGGATGGGTGGGTCAGTGCAAATCTATTACCAAGGATCTAAGAAGCAGTAGTCAAATATCTACTCTTTCAGCCAAAAGCCACTATAAATTTTCTAAAATATATTTGAGTACATGCTAGATGTCCATCAAAATGCAGGACACAGTGATTAGTTAGAAAGTAAGCTTTAGTCCTAATTCAATGTTACTCAACTATCATGATGAGTCCCTACTACATTCTTGGCACTGTGCTAGAAGCTATGGATACAGCAATAATCACGGCAGACATTGTCTGTGGAGCTAGAAACTACAGTAAGTCTATTCCTACAGTAATAAGTCAATATCATCTAGTGATTAGTTACTATGTGTAAAGAACTATAGTGGCTATAAGGATAAAATACCTTTACTGTTATTAGGATCCCACATATTAAATTAAAAAATGATAGGTAAACTCCCAAACATTAATATACAAATATTCTCTATATACACAAATATTTTTATGTATAAGATGCTTAAAATAATTGATTTTATCTGAAGAGAATGAAGAAATGCTCAGTAATGTTAGTTACTGTTATTATTAAGCAAATCTATTCTCTGTGTCTTTTTGGCGTTCCTTATAGAAAGGCAAGATTCATCTCCACAGCATTTCTGGATGTCAGATGTCTAAGAGGCAGCTTTCATCAGACAAGAAAGAGAAATAAAAGGCATCCAAATTGGAAAAGAGGAAGTAAAACTGTCATTATTTGCAGATGACATGATAGTGTACATAGAAAACCCTATAGACTCCACAAAAAAACTACTCAACCTAATAAGTGAATTCGGCAAAATAGCAGGATACAAAGTCAATATTAAGAAATCGAAGGCATTTTTATACACCAACAGAGATAGAAACTGAAAGAGAAATCCCATTTACCATAGCAACAAGAAAAATAAAATATCTAGGAATAAACTTAACCAAGGAGGTAAAAGACCTGTACTCAGAAAACTACATAACACTGAAGAAAGCAATTAAAGAAGATACAAATAAATGGAAGCATATATCATGCTCATGGATGGGAAGAATCAACATCATTAAAATGTCCATACTACCCAAAGCAATTTATAGATTCAATGCAATCCCTATTAAAATACCAGCAACATATTTCACAGACCTAGAACAAATACTTCAAAAATTTATATGGAACCAAAAAAGAGCCTGAATAGCCACAGCAATTTTGAGGAAGAACACAGTAGGAGGAATCACAATACCTGATATCAAACTATACTACAAGGCCACGGTAATCAAAACAGTCTGGTACTGGCATAAAAACAGACATATAGATCAATGGAACAGAATAGAGAGCCCAGAAATAAACCCAGGTTCACATGGTCAACTAATATTTGACAAAGGGGGAAAGAACATCAAATGGAGTGAAAAGAGCCTCTTCAACAAATGGTGTTGGGAGAACTGGACAGGGACATGCAAAAAAATGAAACTAGACCACCAACTTACACCATACACCAGAATAAACTCAAAATGGATCAAAGACTTAAATGTAAGCCATGATACCATAAAAGTCCTAGAGGAAAACATAGGCAGGAAGATTTCAGATATCCCACATAGCAACATTTTCACTGACATATCTCCTAAGGCAAGGGAAATAAAGGAAAGAATAAACAAATGGGACTACATCAAACTAAAAAGTTTCTGCTCAGCTAAAGAAAATATCAGCAAGATGAAAAGGAAACCAACTATATGGGAAAATATATTTGCCAATGACATCTCAGACAAAGGATTGATCTCCAAAATATATAAAGAACTCATACGACTCAACACCAAGAAGACAGACAACCCAATTTAAAAATGGGCAAAGGACCTGAACAAACACTTCTCCAAAGAAGACATACAGAGGGCCCATAGACATATGAAAGTATGCTCAACATCACTAGCCATCAGAGAGATGCAAATAAAAACCACAATGAGATACCACCTCACACCAGTCAGAATGGCCATCATCAACAAATCAACAAACAACTTGTGCTGGCGAGGATGCGGAGAAACGGGAACCCTGGTGCATTGCTGGTGGGAATGCAGACTGGTGCAGCCACTATGGAAAACAGTTTGGAATTTCCTCAAAAAACTAAAAATGGAACTGCCTTTTGAACCAGCAATTCCATTGCTAGGATTATATCCGAAAAATCCTGAAACACCAATTCAAAAGAACCTATGCACTCCAATGTTCATAGCAGCACTATTCACAAAAGCCAAGTGCTGGAAACAACCTAAATGCCCATCTGTAGATGAGTGGATCAAAAAACTGTGGTACATTTACACAATGGAGTTCTATGTAGCAGAAAGAAAGAACTTCTACCATTTGCAACAACATGGATGGAACTAGAGAAAATTATGCTTAGCGAAATAAGCCAGGCAACGAAAGAAAAATACCTTATGGTGTCACCTATTACAGGAAACTAAAGAACAACACAAACAAATGAACAAAATTGAACCAGAGCTATGTAAACAAGAAGTAGACTAACAGTAACAAGGGGGGAGGTGGGAGGGAGGAAAGGGGGTAAGAAGGGGAAGGGTCAAGTCAAAAAACATGTATAAACGACCCACGGACATGGGCAACTGAGTGGGGACTGAATGTGGGGGAAGGGAGGGGCAGTGTGCAGGGAAGCAAGAGGGGGAAAAAAGTGAGACAACTGTAATGGAAAAACAAACAATTTTTTTTTTTTTTTTAGTGGGGGAAAAATGAAAATATGAAGAATGGAAATGCCAGTTCAGTGAATATTAGGACAAAGATTTTCCTTCACGTTGTATATTTTTCTCCCTATTTGATCCCTCCAGAATTTGGCATTCTAAAGAAGTAAGTAATGACAGAAGTTTCTTTGCATAGAACTAATAAGACCAGTTGTTAACAGAGGTCTTGTTGACCAAGTCTTTGACTGGAATGTCAAGCCTAAAGGAGACATGCTTGGGCTCAGGTTGTTACCAAAAAGCCCCGAGGAACTGGGAATGACTTTCAAAGGTAATAAAAGCCCGCGAGATAAAAGGCCTGGCACCTTGGTTGGTTGTGCGGTCCACAGCAATCTTTCCAGGGAAGGAACGAAGGTTGTTTTCCTGAAAGATGGCTAGGAGGGACCTTAAGGCACAATGGAAAACCAGAAAGACTTGGAAAGGACAGGTGTGTACAGGCAAAGATGAATGCCAGGTAGGTGGCCCAGCTTCTGTGCCCTGAAGAGCAGACTGAGGGTCACCCTAAATGTTCCTTGCGTAAATTCCAGCAAAGCAGAACTAAAGATCATAAGTGATCATTTGCTGCTCTTGTTATGTTTATGCAAATGAACAGGATAATTAAAAATGGACTTAATGTAGTCCCTTTAAGGACAAGGAGGGTAATCTTAGGGAGAAAAATCATTATGCAAGGAAAATCACAATGATCAGTGGTAGACTAAAAAGTAGGGCAACTAACAGTCTTAAGAGTTTCTCATTTAAAAAATGGTTTCACTTGAAAATTAAACCATGTCTGTGATATCATCAAAGATATTCAAGTTGCAGGCAAGTAGAATGTCAAGTGTCTTGCAACTGGATGTCTCCCCAATAAGACAATCTTACAGATTTAGAGACTTGTTTGTGGATTATGTTACATAAATTAACATGTGTTTTCTGTTTTCAAAGGGCATAAGCATATGACCGCATTACCTGAGTGATAGTCTGTACGCATAAGCCTCACTTAATCCTGTCTGCAGCGCTGCCTCCTGGGACTCAATGGTTTGGCTGAACTAAATGGCTGGGTTGGTGAAGAATGGGATGGTCTGTGGGCTTCCCTTAAAACTGGTTTCTCTCTTCTATCCTAATGGCTTGGACAGAAAGAGCCCAGAGGTCTGAGAGGGGGGAAACCTAAATTATTTCCCTCAGCCCAAACTAAGTATAATGGGCAAAAGGATTTTGGACAGGTGAGATGTGCTTGGCACACCTTCCTCCAAAGAAGTCCTTCTCTTCCCTAATGTGGGACATTGAAAAATTAATACCTGCCTTTTGTCATCTAGTGGTTATGGATTGAATGATGTCTTTTAACCCTTTTCGCCAAATCTGTTGCCCCCAGAACACAACAAGGATGCCAGCCTGTTAAACCAAGCACACTGTTGTCCAGGGACAGCCAACTGACCTGGAGTCTGCACGATCCTTCCCCATGTGGGAAGGCCACCCTCCCCTCCACACCCCCACTCTTATTAGGGTTTTCTGGACCCAAGGGTAGGTAGGACGACGACCATGTCCAGCTTGAAGCAGCTAGAGGAGCTTGAGACCTTCGCCCATTGTCCTTTACAAGATTACAAAGGGTCTTAATATCTGAGAGGGAGGGATAGTTATTTTTCACGAACCATGGGTATGGACTTGGGGGGGGGGTTGCTGGGGGAGGGAGATGCTGGGGGGAGGGGAGTAAAGGGGAGAAAATTGGAACTATTGTAACAATATAATCAATAAAATACAAAAAAAAAAAGAGGCAGCTTTCATTTGTACATAGGCATATACTGAGCAGGATGTACTCTTTATAGGAGCTAAACAGAAGTTTGTTTCATACGGTGATTTTTAAAGGGTATCAATTGTAAGAGAACTGGAAGACTTTTGGTCACAAGAAATTGGGTCACTGTGAAGTTTTCCCTCGAAAAAATTTTAGACTGTCCCATATAATAAAATTTTTGTTAGAAAAAGATAACCCAACCTTTGGACATAAAGTTAGCTTAGAACAAAAGCTGGAAGACTCATTGTTCTGAGGTTTGCATGAGCATGTTATTGGCGAGCTCAGTGGTTCTTTATCTCTCCCTCCTAATTACTATCTTCATCCGTGATACTATTGAAAGGCATGAAAAATAATAGACTTATCATTACAGGGCTAAACCCTTTGAATTGTTTCTACTTTTATAAACTTAAAATTATTCTTCCAGAATCTTTAGACCAGACGACCTTGTGAAGAAGAAGATGGGGACCCAACTTTGATATCATGGCCTCACTATAACCACACTCATAACCAACTGAGCTAATTAGTCTGACATGTAGTTAGCATGAAATCCCATACTAGTCCCTGAGTTATTTTCTTTGACTCTACAATAAAACTGTCTGCAAGAAATATTTTTGTTATTTGGATTCTCTTTATTTATCCTCAGTGAATCTTCCTTTGGAATATTTAATTCCAATTACAACAGCTCCTTGAGCTAAGGATTGGGAAGGAGGTAACATGCCTTCCTGGGACTTAAGAATAACCACTCCATTTCATTATAATGATCTAACAGGCAGAAATTTACAAATTTCATAGAAAAGCAAAGAAATCAGAACAATCTGAAAATCTAAAGGGAGAGCACAAAACAGTGAAGTTAAAACTCCACTTTGTAACTACATATTCTTTGCAGTATGAAAAAGACACTACTTTGCCCTTAGATGGTAGAATTTCATCATGAAATAAAGATTGTGACTAGCATACAACTCGCAATATGCTTAGAAAAATCATAACAATGTGTTAGTATTTGACACAACTCTCTGAGACTTGGCTTCTGTCTTGGCAAAGGAATACACTTAACCTGCCGCTATTCCAATTCAGTGAAATGTGTTGTAAAATCCTCACTTGGCAATAGGGCTTTCAAAAACCCTAATAAATTTTAAATGAAGTCAAGATTGAATTTTCAGATATGTATCTCATCATATGACATTTTATTTAGAAATTAGAACACCAATAATTGGCTAAACTGAAGTCAACCTAATATTTTTATAGAACACCTCATTCTTCAAATTCTTCAAATTTTAGCCATTTTGTATGTTAAACATGATCACATTTTGTTAAGGGTTAGAAATGACATGTTCAATGCAAATAATGAAACCCTGGGGCACAAAAATTGAGTTAAGGGAAATATAAGAGTAAGTAATGGTTCTCTGCTTTAAACTACTTCCCCTAATCATTTTGGTGAAAAGTCTGATAAAAATTCAATTCTTAAATAATTTAATAGATTAAAATAATAATTAGCACTTACTGAGTACTTCTAATTGCCTGGCACTATTGTGCTAATCATGTTGCACACATACCTCATTTAATTAGCACAAGGCTTTGAACTTAAAAAGTACCCCAGGTGTACATGGAAACTCAGGTAGGCGCAGAGGGGCTGATGTCCTGCACTGGTTGGTGAACATATGTGTAGTGCTCCTGTAGTCAGTTGGCCCAGGGCTAGTAGAGCTACCAGATGCTTTTGTCATATGAAGTTGGACATGACAGAAGAGGACTATATGTCTGATTCCTTCATTAATGTCTAAGAAGATATCAGGATAGGCTTGCCAATGCTGAGGCAAATTCAAGAAGCCCGTTGTAAAGAATAAAACAACAAGAAGCTAATTTGAAAAATAGGCAGAAGCGTTTAAAAAAAGAACTAGAAAGATGTGACAATGGTTTGAAGAATGCAGTAGGCTGTGAAAACAAGGGGTTTGCTTTGCTCCAGAAGATGGGATATACAAATGGTTAGGCACCTGGCAGGAATGGAGATGGTATTGTTAAACCAATTCCTCTCAACATCAAAACAGGAAAAAGGGGTATGGTCATGAGGCATTATTAAAATGAAAAGCAGAGGAAAAATTAGAAAGCTACAGAAGAAAGGTTCACATGAAAAACCGAGCTGAAGAAAAAGCTGCAGAACAGCTTGTGATGTAATTTAGAAATAAGCAAGATGAAATGAAGCTAGAGGAAGATCTTAGAAGCCAGTGAGCCTGTCGACAATGGGATAATCAGAAAAGTATTCGGGTTCCCAGGGAGACCTGGTACTGGCTGAGGCTTGAAGAGGAAACTGAAGAAGAGGAAAAGAAAGAAAAAGAACAAGATGAAGATAAATTTGAGAGTGAATATTTAAAGTGTATTGGACAAATTACAAATATTAACTAGTTATTTGGTGTGAAATAGCCTACGAAGATAAAGAAGACCTGTCTTCAAATTGCCCAGGACCAACTTCTGCAGATCATGACTAAGATTACTCTCAGTAAATAGAGATTTGGAAAATTCTGTTGCTGTTGTTTCCTAGACAGTTGAGCAGTTAAGAGTTACCAACTTTTTTATGCCAAATTTTTTGTTTTGTTCTTTTTGTACTTTAGAATATAACTGTTCACTGACTTTAATAAAATAAGGGAATGCTATTTCAAAACATACACACACAAAAATAAAAACTATTCTGAAGTGAGAAGAACAATCTGTTGAGCTACAAAATTTAAATGGCATCATGGGAAAGGCATATCCAAACCTTCTGAATACTGTGAAGATTGCATTTGTTTTATTTGGCACCCCCTAGTGTGAAGAATGGGGAAAGCAACTTCCAACCTATTATGTGCAAGACACTGTGATGGCTGCTGGTATTGCGTATGGAATAAAACAGACCTGCTGCTGTCATCAAGAATATTGTTGTCTAGTGTGAGATAAAAATAATATGAAAAGTGTGCAATTACAAATAGTGATGAAGGCACTGATGGAGAAAACCTGTGATGCGGGCCCCTACGTGGATGAGTATTAAGTCAGCTGCAGGATCTCCAAGGAGGGAACAGCATATGTGAAGGTGTGAGATGCACAGGTATGTGGCATATTGAGAAAGAATCCACTGAGGCTGGAGCATAGAGAACTGCTCAAGATTAGGTAGGAGAGAAAACTAGGACACTTTGGGAGTACTTGTTCTAAGTGTGAAGGAAAGTGGGTAGAGAGTTTAGGCTGGGATGTGAACTGATGAGGTTCATAGGTTGTAAAGACCTCTCTGAATGTTATGTGGAGAAAGGCCTTAATGCGACTGAGGAAGGGTCTTATCCTTATGGGGAGAGACCACTAAAGAAGCTTTGTAGGAATTGAAGTAAGAGTTGACAGTCATTTGGTCTGAATCAATGGTTCTCAACCAGGGGAGATTGCTCTCCAGGGAGCATTTGGCAATGTCTAGAGAGACATTTTTGGTTGTCACAAATGGGGGACCCCACTGGCATCCACTGTGTAGAAAATAGGTGTACTGTTAATAATCCTACAGTACACAGGACAGGTCCCCACATCAAAGAATTATCTGGCCCAAAGTGTCAACAGTACAAGGCTTGAAAACCTTAGACCAGAAGTTTGGCAATAATGATAGAGATAAGTAGATAAATTTAAAAATCTTTAAAACTGTGGAATGAATGGAACTTAGTGATAGGTGAATATAGAATGTTGGGAGAAAGAAAGGTATCAGGTATAAGTCCCAGATTTCTTGCTTGAAATTTTTGGATTGACATTTATTAAGATGAGGGAAACTGGGAGGAGCCAGATTCAACAAGTAAAAAATAAGGAATTCATCTTTTAATTTGTCAAGTTTGAGTTGCCTTGGAAATAGCCAAGAGATGCCAAATAAGAAGTTGGCTTCCTGAGTCTACAACTCAATCATAATCAACATAGTAATTGAATTTACTGAGCAGTTACAATATTACAAGCATCATTTTAAGATTTTTATACATATTTTATTAATCCTACTGACAACAAAGATGAACGTTCATTCTTCAAGTCTTCCTGATGTATACTTAAGTTTCCACATTAAGAGCAAAGGATATCATTCTAGTCTTCAAAAATTTTCCTTTACCATAGGAAACACATTGCTGAATGCTAACAGTAAATATTATGCCTTCCCTGATAAAACAGAATGTGTCAGTGAAATAAACTACCATGCCATCAAAGAAATTAAAAAATATACTTATCATTTTTCAAAAACCTTTCATCATCTTTATTTCAGAAAATATCCTGAAATGATTTGTCTTCTTTTTTCCTCTGGTTTGAATAAAATAACAGAATTTTACCCCAAAGATACTATCAAGGAAATATAAGCATGATGTCTAGAAATAATTAAGCATTCCAAGAGAACCTTCTGCCATTTAATATTCTTTCAAAGCCACCTGGCCCTCCATATTCCTGGCCAAATGATACAATGTCTTCAAAACATATTTCCAACATTAGCAGATGCAGCTAACTAAAGTCAGGAAGCCTAAAGGGATCCAACCACCCCATTCTAAGTTACATGATATGTAAATCATTCCGTGATACTCATGATGGATGTCTGGGAGCAGTTTTGCTTATTTAGTCTGAGAGAAAGAATCTTAAATAGCAAGGCTATGAAAGCTCACATTGTTCCAATGTGCCCTACTGCAGTTGTAAGTTTCAGCTAGATCTCAGTAAAAATGGGACTACAGTATGGAATTTGTTAACAAGGCCAGTTCCTGGTAGGGTATATTTGTAACTGAGCCCAGGCCTAAAGTTTCAGGTCGACACACTACACTAGAAAATAAAGTACTTTATTCAGTTGCGAAGGAACTACGTACTCAGCTCAGAATCCATGAATAACAGTGTTAAGCCTGATGCTTCCTGTCATTATTGAAGGTCCTTATCCATCTATTTTATTCAAACCAGAGAACAATTAAGATTTCAAATTGCACACTGCCATCTATTTTAAGTGTTATTAAGTTCTAGGTCTCCAGAAAAATCTAGAATTTCTATATCTCTACTGGGCCAGACCATATTGAAAATACCTTTCTTTGAGTCAACAGGGTTTTCTGTGCCTTATTACACAAGTTCCTTAGCTGTTCTAAAAGTGGCTTAGGGACTGTTTCCCTAGGGAAGGAAGAGGATCAGGAAGCTGAGTAGCTAGATTAAAAACAGAGTCCTGGGAGTTCTGGCCCTGGTTTCAGTCTTTCTACTGAAATTAGCCACTTGTGCTGAACAACTAATTCATGGCACCTCACTACTCTCACTCAATGTTTTCTGTGTCAACATGCAAGGGCTCCCTGACCAAAGAAATAACCTTCAGTTATTTTACTAGTTCCTAAAACAGTATTTTACATAAAGACAATATGGGGCCTACAGAATGTTTTTTAATTGAAACTTCAAGGCAAGTGTATTTTTCTAACTTGCAACATGCTCTTTACTTTCCCATCCATCTTCCTGGAAGACAGTGTTCCTTTGTGGGAATGGGGGTATCCGTGATATTTGCAATTACTCAAAAATATGTAACTGATAAATTCTTTATCAATAATATGTAACTCTACCATTAAAGAGTGTACAATACTAATTCACTAAGATTAAATGCTACCAATTCTGAGACACACGTTCCCTCTCCTTCCACCTCCTAAGCACATTTTTAAATTGTGTGAACTCTTGGTTTTGTGTCTCCGGCAGTTACAATGAATATCATTGGTATCCTTGGGACACCTGTATCCTGTTATGAGGCTGGAAACTAGGCTGACATGTATATAGAAAGAGAACTACTTCGACTGACCTCATAGTCTGGACCAGCCACTACACCTGGTTTTTACACCTGGCAGTTAGCTCATTCAATTATTAATATATAATGAATTCATATACATTTTCACCCTGATGGCAGATAATCTTTTAATAATAAAAGTAATAGTGCTTATTAAGGAAATGTAGGCAAAATGAAAATAAACAGAGGCTGGGGGAGAATATCAGTTATAACCCCATTTCCCAAAAGTAATCACTGTTTGGTGCAGTTCCTGACAGTAAATTTTCTATGGTTAGGCTTTAGAAAAAAACCTAAGTACAATGACTGTATGTATAATTATAGTATACATACTCTACATATAATTATGCATAATTGCAGTAATAATATACATACAATGCTTTAAAATAATTTTTTCGGTTAACACTAAAAAATGCTTTTTGATATAGTGTGGTTACATTCTCTTTAAATAGCTGCATTTTATTCTCTCTATGGCTGTATCATATTTATCTTAATTACTCTGAGGGTGCGCATTGACATTTTAAGAAACTTGCAAAGGTCAGGGGAAAAAAACTTGCACTGTCATTTTAAGTTTAAAAGAAGAAACCCAAGTTAGGCCATTCAAAGAAATAAAAACCCTTTAAAAATATATTAATATTCTTTCATTTAAAAATTACCTTATAGGCCATGCATGATTGAGAATTTTATTAAGCATATTAAAATGCACTCGAATTAACAAATGTGACCGAAATACGCTCTTTCATCCCTTCCTTCACCCTCCAGTAACTTTACTAAAACCTAAATTCACTGAATTCTGTATGCAGTTTTAAATGATTACTAAAAACCTCAAGCAAGTCATTGTTTCTCTCTTCAGATAGGAGTTAACCTGCCCCACTAATAACATCCTTTGGCAGAAATAGTCATTTGACTTAGTGTATTAGATTCCTCTGGTTGCCATAACAAAGTACCACAGAGTGGGTGGCTTAAACAATAGTAACTTATTGTACCACAGTTCTGAAGGCTGGAAGTCCAAGATCAAGGTGTCGTCAGGGCTGATTTCTTCTGAGGCTTCTCTTCTCAGCTCATTGATCGTTACCTTCTTGTTGTGTCCTCATGTGGTCTTCCCTCTATGTACACATGTCTGAGTCCAAATTTCCCCCCTTATAAGGATATCAGTCCTATTGGATTAGAGCCTCCACATAAGACTTCGTTTTACCTTAACTACCTCTTTAAAGGCCTGATCTCAAAATGCAGCCACATTCTAAATTAATGGAGGTTAGAAGTTCAACATGTGAATTTGGAGGGTGACACAATTTAACCCATATCACTTAGCAAGATTAGCAATGACGACATCTCCTTTTTTCTTTCTTGCTATGATGTCTGGTTAACCAAGAAAAAAAATAAAAGGAGAAGTAAAGTAAGAGAAGTAGATATAGCTCCTTCCCCTCTAACACTCCCCACCCTACACCACCACCACATGAAAAAAATATTTTTGAACTTATTTTTTTCACTTGAAGTCTCTGAACACATATCTGTATTAGGCATGTTTTCAAATATTGAGCAAGGTCTCAGAATAGCAAGGGGCAAATTTTGCACTAAATTTATTTTAAAAATAGCCACAGACTTGCTGTAATTTCAAAAGAAAATGAAAAAGGAAGAAAATGCTAATGAAAATACTGCTGTCATATATATACATTTATTTTTTACTTTAAACAACATAAATTTATTCGCTTGCAGTTCTGGAGGCCAGAAATCTGAAATCAAGGTGTTGGCAGGACTGTGCTCCCTTTGTAGGTGCTAGGGGAGGAAAATCCTTGCCTCTTTTAGCTTCTGGTGGCTTCAAGTGTCCTTGGCTTGTAGTTGCATCACTCTAGTCTGTCTTCATCTTCACATGGCCATCTCCATCTTCTCTGTATATGTGGGTGTTTTCTCCTTGTCTGTCTTTTACAAGGACACTTGTTTGATTTAGGGCCCACCTATTTGCAAAGACTCCTTTTCCAAATAAGATCAAATTCACAGTTTGCAGAGGACATGGGTATATCTTTTTGGCGGCAACAATTCAACCTCTCCACCCTCCAAGAAACCTTTCTTTCAGCCAATCTGGCCTAGTCACTGTCTCTTGATTGTCCATCATGCTTTTTTCCCATCCTCTGTGCATGCTGTTGTCACATCTCTCTTTCTCCTCTTTTCATGAACATTGAAATTCCTTCATCCTCTCCTGCCTTTTCTGTGGGTCCCTGCCCACTCCAGGTGAAAGGAACTTCTTTCCCCTTGGAAACCCACATGCTGCTCATGATGTAGTTCACTTGCCTCCTGAGGAAATTACTTTCCTCTGTCTACTGTGGGGTTATCTCCTCCCTGATACCATGGGAGACTGGAGGCTGGAGCTGGTGTTCTTGCTTCCTCATATTCCCTACAGTGCCAAAAATGTTAGTAGAGACTCAGGAAATACTTGTGGATGATAATAATTATCTGGAAAACGAGGTCAGACTTAGTATGATCAATAAACAATAAAGAACAATAGACAACAGACAACGCAGGGCCTAGAACTGACTCACAGACTGGAAGGTCAGAATCAAGGTACTGACCTTCATTCCTCTTGGGGCCACACCATCTGTCATTTGAACACTGGAATAGTTTAAATGTCATGGGAATGACCTATTCCTTGAAAGGTTGGGCCGCTGGTAAAACCTTCAGGGCTTTTCTCAGTGGGGGATCTCTCTGGACATCTTTTCCCTTCTCTCCATCTCACTGCCAACCAGCATCCATGCTGCCCCTCAGGACCCCTCTGCTCCCTCACATTTCCAGCCTCCTTTAAGTCACTAAGGCCACAACTGCAGCCTGACTCAGCCTGTCTTCCTGTTTGAGGGCATCATCCAGACGCCTTGGATTTGCCATGTTCCAAACTCCCCACCCGCAGCATGGACTGATGTTCCCCTTGGTCCAGTCAGCAGTGGACAGGAGGAAGAGAGCAGCAGAAGATTCTTTCCCAGAGACTGTGGGTGGGGAGGCTCTCTCAGCAGGATTTGTATGGGAGGCCATGAGAGGTTTATCTGTTCCAGGTTCCACATCACTGAGTGCTGGTATCTTATTTTTCAGATTGATCATATCCTGTGCTGAAGATGTTTCCAGAACAACAGAAAGAGATATGTCATCATAAATCCAAAAGTAAATAATCCGTGCATTTTGACTTACTGCAGGTTAGGTCTTTATTCACTAACCATAAATCTGTGGTGGAGAGTAAAGACAATATAGGGTTTCCTAAAGGAGAGCTAACGAATGAACAAAACACTCACAGCATTGGTGCATCCTTGACCTTCATTCTTTGGTTCCAATGACTAAACAGTTTCTCAGCTCACTTTCCCCGACCCCTCGCTTATAAAAAGTGGCTTTTTCCATGACTCAAAATTCTCCCAAACTCTGTCTCTCACCCTTTGCTTGAAACAGTCTCCTAGCCTGCTTTCTGGGTTTTCTACTCTGAGGCCTCATCCTCAACTCCCCCTACTTCTGGTAACAACCCAGGGCAACTGTATGCCATTACTTGGTTTGGTGTCACATAAGCAGGGGAGGTTGTCCCTTCCCAAACATAGCCTAACTTCTCAGGCCTCCAATCTCAGCTTCCTGTGCTTCCATCTGACTGAGAGAAGGGTAGGACCACTGCCACACCAACCCTTTGTTCAATGGTGAGGCCAAACGTTTAAAGCAGCTTCCTGGTACTTGATGCCATGGAACCACTCTTCTTTGATAATCTCCTAACTGCCTGTCCCAATTGGGCCCCAACCAAAAATAAGCACTATTTTCTTCTCAGGACCTAATCACAGAATTTCCTACCAAATGAAAACACCTAAAAGTACTTACAAAGGTATCCTAAATATAAAATAAAATAAACACTCAACTTTGTAAATATTTTGTTAAATACTGTCCACCTAGACCTAAATGTAAGATAGAAGTGGATTTTTTTTTTTTGTCTTCACCCAAGGACATGCTTATAAAGGGGAAGGGAGGGAGAGGGGGAGAGAAGCATCGATTGGTTGGGGACAGAACCCACAACCCAGGCATGTGCCTTGACAGGGGATTGAACCTACAACCTTTCAGTTTGTGCAATGACACTCCAGCCAAGTGAGTTACACAGGCCAGGGCAAGAAGTAGATTTAAGTGGAAACAGTCTAGGTAAGGTTCTTTTTTGTATAAATGGCCACTGGCTCTTTTGTTCTTTTAATTTTGCAGGAGACACAGTGAAGAATTTTGTATCCCTTCCCATATCTTTTTGTGAAATCTAATCCTCTTTTGCTAGAGGTTGCCTTCCTTGTTCAGTTTGCCATGGGATGGGGTGGGGGCAAAGAGTTGCATTTTAACCCAGCATAGGGCTTTCTCAAGTTTATTAACACAGTCCTGCTGAGGAAAGTCAGTCCCTTGGTGACTGCTCTGGCTCCCAGACAAAATATCCCCTTTCCCTGTGATGTTATCAAAAATATGATTCCAAAAGATTATTATATTTTGGACTAAGTAACTGATTCTGAATTTCCCCGTTCTACTAAAGTGAAAATAAAAGACCATGCAATATTGTAATGGGAACACATTTGGAAAGCCTACATTTCACTTCTTGTGGATAGTGAGAGCATGGGTTGAAATGTAAGGCTCTTGGGTCTTTTGTGTTTTGTGACCTTGGGCCAGCAATGCAGCCCTGGTTCATCTGCAAGGCTCAAGGAGGGCCTCCCTTTTAGTTAGGAGCCTGCAGACTATGGATTAATCCATGTGACAGAGATGAGGACACTGCTATCTGTGAAAATGTAAAAAGAGGAACCCCAATGATTAGACCAAAAATGTGGTCATTTCAGGCTGATTATCTTTCTCCTCCTCCATGACCAAATGCTATACTAAAAACCCAAGGAGTCCATTTTATGAGAAAATATAGTCACAAAAGGAAACATTTGAGAGTGGGTGGATTCAGGAAAATGCCTAGAAAACCACTCATGAGCAATTGCCAGCCAGTACACTTAGCACCATGATAATTTAAATCATTAGTAACATAAATATTAAATGTCTGTGTCCTCTTCTACCCTGTAAGTTCTATAAGGTCAGGGATTGATTAAATGAATGAATGAATTGAATGAAAAAAATAAGTAAAAGCATCATAGAAAAAGAATAGGATTTGGATTTAGAAGCCTTACATACGAATCCTAAGATGTCTACTTCTATAATGATAATGAATGATTTTTTAAAAAACAAAATGTCTGTGTTCCTTACACCAGTTGGGTATTTCAATCTTCACTTTTCTCCTCTGAAATAGCCAGTATTTTCTAAGAAAGTTCTCTGAGTTCCTGATTCTTGGCTGACCCACCATCCTAGTTTGCCTGAGACTGACAAGGTTCTCAGGCTATAGGATTTATGGAACTAAAACCAGGAAAGTCCTGGGAAAAGTGGGATGGGTTGGTCATGCTGCACTGAACTAGTTTTTTTTAATTCATTTTTATCTCATCTAATTCTCATCAAAGCACTATTATACATGGAAATATTTTTTATCCTACTTTACAAATAAGGTAATTAGGTTTCACATATGTTAAGCAAGAAAAACCTAGGAGTCCAAGACCCAGCTATGATGAAGCTATAATGCCTCACATCAGGAAAATTGGAACCATAGTAACCCCATCTCATGGGTCTCACCTGGTTATTAAGATTATGATAATTAATTCGTGTGTAGCATTTTACTGACTGCAAAGCCCTTTCTCATTTAACCTACAGTGAAGTGAGGCCATTAAAACGAAGTTACGGTCAAATTGGGTTGACCAAGTTACGGTCAAATTGGGTTGACCCTTTATCAGAAACTTCATGTCCCACTACTCTGGGTTGTAGTCAATCACTTTTTCACTTCTGTTTTTTAGAGAAGACAGATAATAGGACAGGATTGAAGAGCGAAATTAATCTTCATCAGGAAGTTATTCTATCCAAATGTACTTTTTAATCATTATTATAACAAAACATTACTTTTTCCAAAGTCTGTGCTACAGTTGAGAAAACTTTATCTGAAAAATAAGTGCATGCCTTCAAATGGTAGGTTGTAACTTGCCCATTAGGCCTAAAGATTCATGGTTGGTTGCATTCTTTTTATTTATATCTGAGCGTTCCCTAGTCCTTCACATGGGATTGCCCATACTAATATGGATTTTTCATTTTGGCCAAATACCAAAGTTATAGGCAACAGGAAACTTAATAAGTTGGGGGAGACAGATGTATTCAACAAACCTAATGAAACTTTTCCCAGTAGTAGGTCAAGCAAGTTTATATAATTTAACTGAAAATAAATGCCTTATAAATGAAGCATGCAACTACATACAAGACTCTTGAAGAAAATGCAGGAAACTAACTTTCAATTACAGTTAATGATGTATTTTATTTGTAATACGTGATATTTTTTGGTGTTTCTTTGGCTCCCCACTGCCTTTGAAACCGGGCATAACCACCTGATCTTGACATTTGGCTTTCTAACACATATTTCCAGCTTAATTTTTCTGTCTTCCTCACTCTGCTTCTCAAACTTGACTTTCCTATACTATCCTGCCTCTAGGCCTTTATTCAAACTGTAGCTTCCACCTAAAACTCCCTCCCCGTTCTCAACTCCACCTGTGCAACCTGTAATGGATATCTGTTTTTTGTTTTTTTTTACTACCCAGGATCCATTTCTCCTCTCTTTTCAGTTTAAAACATCCTTTCTTTGCTTTATAAAATCACTCCTGTCCAAACTCAGTCCACCCACCAAGCTCAGTTTGGTGAGGCTAAACCTATCTTTGACCTCAGAAGTGGGCTTATGATCCAGACCTGGCCACACGGAGCCCCATTTGTATATTTTGCTGGATTTATCAGGAGACAGGCACTCTCTTTTTGTTGTAGTAAGGGAGCTGGTAACAAGGGGAGCCGGGAAAAGCTGGTGTTTGTCCTTACCTGAAAGAGGAAGAAGGCTGTCTGAAAACCGAGCCAGTACAACATGAAACAACCAAGATATGGCATCATTTAGATATCCTAGGTCCACCTGTGCCTGATTACATACTCCTGGATTTTCTCAGTTAGCTAAGCCAATTCATTTTCCTGTTTTTGCTTAAACTAGTTTGAGTTGGGCTTCTATCAATTATATAGCCTCTCAATTATACAAAACCCTTCCAATAATTATGGTTCCTTTCAAAGGTCATCACATTCCTAAAGCGTTCCTGACCTCAAAAGCTTTACTAGCACCAAAATAATTTTTAGCCCTGGCTGCTGTGGCTCAGTGGATTGAGCATTGGCTTGCGAGCCAAGTGTCGCTGGTTCGATTCCCAGTCAGGGCACATCAGGTCCCTAGTTGGGGGCGTGAGTGAGATCTCGGCAACCACACAGTGATGTTTCTCTTCCTCTCTTTCTCCTTTCCCCTCTCTCTAAAAAATAAATTAATTAATTAACAAACAAACAAATGAATCATTTAAAAAAATAACTTTTAAAATACGTGTCTGGGTTGTGGGCCAGGTCCCTTGCTGGGTGTGTGTGTTGATGTTTCTCTCCCTCTTTCTCCCTCCCTTCCCTTCTCTCTAAATAAATAAACTAGCTAAATAAAATCTTTTAAAAAAGAAAAAGAAAAAAGTTGAATCAGGAAAGGTAAAAAAGACAAAGGTGGAGAAAAAAGACATAAATATGTTTATTTTTACATTGTTGGCAATGTGATTACTGTGATTTATAATCTGAATAAAAAGCTTATGACATAGGCAGCAAAGTAGAGATTTGAAAATTAGGTGCCTGTGAAGAACTATAAATTCTTCAGGAAAAGAACAGTGATTGAACATTGGCTTTCCAATCAGATACCTGGATTTGATTTGGACTTCCCTGTTATGTGATTCTGGGAAGAATCCCTTAATATTTGAAATCCTCCATTTCTTAATATCTATAACAACAGACATAACTATTGCCAAAGGAGTGCTGTAAGGCTGGAGTAAGAAGAGAAATGTTGTATATTAGTTAGTATATATATCCAGATGCTGACAGAGAGATACATGGTATCATTGGTTTAAACAAGAAAAAAAATTATTTTTCTCCCATGTAATAAACTATGTACAAGTAGTCTGGGGCTGGTATTGTGGCTCCACAGTATCATGGACCCAAGCTCCTTCTATCCTGTGACTCTTCCATCCCTCTTGTGTTGTTTTCATCTTTAATTGTCTAATATAGCTTACCACCATCATCTCATTCCAACCAACAGAAAGGGAAGAGAAGTGGATGGTATGTCCCTTCTTTAAAGACACAGAAATTTTGCATATTAATTATTCACATCCCAGTGGACAGAAGCTAGTAACACGTCTAATATGGGAGAAGTTAGAAAATACATTGTTCATTCTCAGCAGTAATGGCTCAAATAAGGTTTTTTAAAATAAACTATTGTTAATATTAGAGATGAAGAAGAAAACCAGTACTAGGGAACATGACAGGATTTACTTAAGCCACCTGGCAGATTTTCTGGCACACCTGATATTGTCTTTATCCATCTCCTTTTTGGTTATAGGTATATTAAGAATTCAGAGTTGCATTCACTCCTTGTTGGTGGCTTTGTTAATTGGCAAAATCCTTCAGGAAAGCAGCATAAAAACACAAGGTAATAATGATAATCTAACTCTAAGGATTTATTCAAAAGTAGTAATAGAAGTAGAAGTGCTTACTCTCATGTTACCAGAAAAGCAAAATTGTAAATCATCTCAATAGTCCACAGGAATAAACCATAAGCCATCCTCTCCAGCTTTGAAATTCTCAGGTGTTGGTCCTAGATACCATGATGTTGGCCCAATGCCTGGGCCAGTGGTGACTGCATTAAAGATTTTAACAGGCTGGGCTCCTGGAAGACAGGTCTCAGTCAGAGAGTAGCGTGCAGGGGTATTTGGTGAATCAATACCTGTGGCGAAGTCAGGTAAATGGGTCAGGGAAGAGGGAAAAGTGATCTATGATACAGTTATAATAAGGCTTAAACCCATCCCACAAGGAGTTCTGGAGGTAGAAAGACCTTTCAGAGTTCTCCTGCATTAGGCCATCATTACATGTGAGCTGCCCTTGGAAAGGAGACAGGACTTTGAGTGAAAGGTCATCATAAGGCAAAGACAAGTCCCAGGGAGGTGGCAGCAGCTGACATTGCCAGCATCTGAGATAAAGAGCACTTCATCCCTAAAGGGGAGTCTGGGCCATGTAGTTGGGCATCACCTACAGGGGTGAACACTGACCGAAGCTGAGACAGCAAGATACAGTTGTATAAGAGTTTGAAACGGGAGACAAAGAAACTGGAAGTGGGGAGGGAAGTTTACTGCAGTGTTTGAGGAAAAGTCCACAAACTCATGTGATCCTCAACCATTGTTGAATGGTTCATTGGATTTAATTTGTTTCTGTTACCAAGAGAGCCTTAACTAATTTGCCAGCAATCATGAATTATTTATCAGTATGACAGAATATCATGCAGGCATCAAAATAATAATGTTATTTTGATAATAATGCCAAACATAAAAAACATGTCCAAAATATAACTTTGGGTGAAACTGGCAGAACAGAAAATACTATTTCCCTACGTAAACACTAGTAAGTAAAAGTAACAATGCAACCAAAGACATTATCAGTCATAATAAAAACAGGGAAAAGACAACCTACAGAATGGGAGAAATTATTTGCAAGTCATATTCCTGATAAGAGTCAGTATGTATAATTAGTATCTATAATTAATACCTATATTATATAAAGAAGTTACGACTCAAGAACAACAAGATAACCTAATTAAAATGGGAAAAGAACCTAAATACACCATTTTCCAAAGAAGATATTCAAATGGCCAACAATCACAGGAAGAGAGTTTCAACATCATTTGCCATGAGGGAAATGCATATTCAAACCAAAATGGTACCACTTCATCTACACTAGACTTGCTATTTTTTTAAATGAAAATAACAAGAGTTATCAAGGTTGTGGAGAAACCAGAGCCCTTGGACATCTGTGGTGGGCATTTAAAATGCTACAGCCACTGTGGGAAACAGTTTCACAGTTCCTTAAAATGTTAAACTTGGAATTACAATATGGTCCAGAAATTCACTCCTAAGTAAAAGAATTGAAATCAAGGACTCAAACAGCTGTCATTGTAGCACTATTCACAATAGCCAAAAAGTAGAAACAGCCCAAATATCCATTACAGGTAATTGAATAAATAAATTGTGGTATGTCCTTAAAATTAATATTGTTCAGCCATAAAAAGGAATGAAGTACTAATACATGCTATAATATAGGTGAAAGAAGCCAGACACAAAAGGTCACATATTATACTATTTCATTTCTATAAAATGTCCAGAATAGGTATGTCCACTGAGACAGAATGCAGATGAGTTCTTGCCAAGGGCTGAAGGGAGATGAGAATGAGAAACAACTTGCTTAACATCTATGGGGCTCCCTTTTGGGGCAAGGAAAATATTTTGGAACTAGAAAGACATGGTGGTTGCACAACATTACAAGTGCGCTAAATGCTACTGAATAGTTCACTTTAAAATGGTTAGTATATTATGTGAATCTCATCTCGATTTTAAAAAGGTAATAAATAATAAAAGATATTTTGGGGGTAATTTATCAGAAGTAGTTTTTTAACAACTTGCTCTTGTCCTTATAGCAGACTAAATTCGGTCATTTACCTCAATTTACTGCAATGCTGTATTGTGCGCACTTGAATATTTTGGACCGTGCATGTTGTCTTGATAGGGTTTTTTTGTAGTACCTTTAAAAATTTCTAATTAATTTTTAATTGTAAATTTTCTAGTATAAAACATATCCATGTTATAATTTCTTCTGACAATTGATATGAGTGGAAAGAGAAAATACAAATGCCCATTATTCTATCTAGATTATTCTAATCTATTATTAGAATAATAATATTAAATTTTGGTTTTATATACATATGTGCACACCCACACATCTATACAGTTGTCAAGGTGAATTTTTTGAAAAAAAAAAAATAGTGTGCTTTATATTTTTCACTTAATAATGTTCTGAACAAGTTTCTCTGCCCTCTGAAATAGCATTTTTAATGTATAGCTGTACCATAACTTGTGAAACTGATCCTCTTTCAAACATCTAGTTTTTCCCCCAATATTCTGCAATCTGGTCCTTTGCTGTGCTACATAATAGCCATTCCTTCATTCACAGTTGCACTCTTGAAAAAATAAATTCCCAGGACCAGAAATATATAATCAAAAGGAAAATTTGGAAGTTTTTGATACATTCTGGCAAATTGCCTTTCTGTGAGTTTATCTAAATTTCCCTTCCAAGGACAGTGTGTAAGATTGTGCCACTGTTCCACATCCCTGGAAAAATGGGGACTTTCTCTAACAACTGTTGCCAAATGTTTTATTTAATATGTATTTACATTTTACTTTTGATTAGATAATACCTAACATGGTTTAAATAGCAAAGAGACCAAAGGGGGCCAGGGAAAGTCTCTTTCCTGACAAGTACACTTTCCCCATTCTGAGGTAACTAATATTAGTTTCTTGTTCATCCTCAAAAAAAACTGACGCATTTATACATGGCTGCAGTTTAAACATACTGCCTGTACCTTGCACCTACATATATATCTTGAACATAGCTTCTTCATTCTTTTTTAAGTCCACATACTTTTCTATTGTTGAATGTTATATTCTTAAGCTCCCTTTTGCTGGACTAGGTTGTCTTTAACCTTTTGCTGTTACTGATATGTATCTATGAATTACCTTGTAAAACTATTACTTTGTACGTGCACAAGTGTGTGTGTAAGTTAGATTTCTGCGTTACTAGATTCAAAGATTTTTAATTTTTTTGTTAATGTTATTATCAAGAAGGAAAAATAAAAAAGAATGAGAAAGAGAGAGCAAAGAATAAAATAAGAAAATTTAGTGAATCTGATGGTTACTAAATGGTGGGAAATGTCACATGTTTTTTCCAGATTGCACATTTCTGAAGTTTCTGGTTTTCTTTCAATATCCCTCTCATCTGTTTAAGGGGTTAGAAATTTCAAAAGAGTAGGGGCAGGAAAAAGAGTGGGTGCTAAAAACGTACTATCAGAGCTGCTTCCTATCTTACAACAGCTGCTCTACCATCAGCTGAATTCCAATAAGGAAGAGCAAATATCTTAGAACAGGGAGCACTAAGCCTTTAAGCCCTACAGTTGATGTGATGCTTTGTATCTTCAGAAATAGAAAAGGACAATATGTTTCAGGTTGGAAAATAATTTTCCAGAGAGTTGATCATCTACAACATAAAAGATTAAAAGTTCAGTTGACATGACTTTAATTAACAGTGAATTTTTATGGCAAAGTTGATTTATTTTATTTTAAGTAAACATTAAAAAATAACATGCAAAGCAGCAAAATGCACAAGTCATAATTGTACAGCTTAATAAATTTTCACAAAGTGCACACATCCCTATAATCACCACCAAGATCAAGTGATAGAACATGACCAGCATCCCAGAAGCCCCCTGTGCCCTTCCAAATCACTAACCCCCAAAAGTAACCATTTTCTTTCACCATCAGTTAATTTTGTCTATTTTTAACATTATATGAATGAAAAAGGTAGGAAGTACTTTTCTGTGCCTGGTTTCTTTCATTCAACATTACATAGAATTCATCCATGATTTTATTTCTATCTCTCTTGTGTGTTTCATTCCACAAATGAGCATCAGCTATAAACCAGGCATTATGCTGGGCACTGAACACACAATGGCAATGAATCAGACAAGTTCTCGCTCTCCCAGAATGTTAGTAGAGATTTTCTTCCTACTCTAAATATAAACATCTGAGGATTTAAAAGTCATTGCTTTCCAGCAAGACAGCTAAGATTTGTGAACACAGGTAGCTCCAAAAGTATACATGTGTCTAGAAAATCACAGGTATGGTCAGGCTAAATAGTGCTTCAGTGGATTTCAACATCTTTTCCTACAGAGTCTCCCAGCATCATTTACCTGCTCTGAAAGAGACAGGGGGTCAGCAAAACAAAAATCTAGGTTGCCTTTTTTGAGGTGCATTCCAGCCAGGCAACACTCTGGGGAAGGAAGTTGTATCTTTGAAATGCTGTTTCAAACACACTTTTTTTTGCAGCATAATTCATAGGAGCATAATGGCCAAGCAGTGTTTTTATTTTCTTTGAAGTCACAGTTTCTGCCTTTTCCTCAGTTTAGGAAATGGGTTGGAGATATAATTTATGTGGTCAATGAAGTTCTGAATTAACCCTGAAGTCAGGAGGGAATGCAGAGAGAATTATTTCAAGACCCCACACAAAGTCAAAAGTTCTAGTGCATGCATACTTCAGATTTGATAGTAATTACTGACATTTGTAAATAACTTTTAATATTTAAATCAGCACAACACTGAAGTGATTAAATATGTACATTTATCAAAAGCCTTAAAAATTTAAGAACATTACAAATAAATTTAAAGTCCTTTGTGCATATCACCCTCAAACTTATTCCCTCTTTTTCTCCAGGTCTGAATTTGGAGTGCACCCTTCTAGTCGACTTTATATCTTTCTGTACAAAAACACGTATGTATGAGTTGTTCTTCACACAAATGATATACACATCATACGGTGACTTGATTTTTTTCCTTCAACAATGTTTTTTGAGATCTTGCCAACTGATGTCTGCCTAGTTTGCTCCTTTGAACTGCTGAACATTGTTTCACCATATACCATTTTCACCATTTACCATTTTCTATAATATAGACCTTTTTCTGCTGAGAACAGGGAGTCTCTAGCATTCCTCTATTGTAAGCAGTGAGTCCATGAACATCCTTCATATGGGCTTGTTACAGAAACAAGGGTGTCCAAAAAAACCCCCAGAGTTTGCGGCTGGGGGATGGGGAGAAGGAAGCAGCTTTCAGGATGCCTTCACATGCCTGAGGCTGGTGGCTAGTGTCTTTGTTATGCAAAATGGCTTTAATGCATCCAAGGCCTCAGGTAGATGGGAGGGGTCTTGGACCAGGGGATGGTATGGAGAAAGCACACAGAGCCTACGTAAGGTTCTGTGAATGGTCAGAACTGAGTGCCATGCCCACTGCATCACAGGACGCAGTCAGGGATTTAAAAATAAGCGGCAGACATTTTAAGGAAGCTGACCATGCGCATTTAACTGGGGACTGACAATGCAGTTTTAAGGAAGGGACATACCTTGTGCTTTGAAAAGGAAGGCTCTCCATGTGGATTACAAAGGACCAACCATGCAGTTTACAAGGGGGCTAAGAATCCACAAGGTTCTGGATTAAAAGCTGGTGGACACCATAACACAGACAAGGTCTCCCCAATCAGAATTGAATGATTGGCAGCTACTGGTAAAGCTGAAATGTGCTGAGAAAGTAGGGAAATGGTATCTAACTTTTCTAAAACTATCCTGGTTTGGTAGGGGGGAGGCAAGGATATGTGTTTATGGGTGTTTTAAAGAACAAAAGACTTAACAGCAGAAATCCGCAAATAATCAGATCTATACAACTGTTAAACAATTCTTTTTCTTTTCACTAAACTCTGGTATTGAGAATTCTAATTTTGGCGGGCAATCAGGCCCCTAACTAAAGAGCCCATGGGTTCTGTTTCAATTGGAGAAGCCCAGAGGTTCTGTAACAGGCTCTTATTCACATAAGCAAGTATTTCTTTGGGGCACACATCAAGAAGTGGATAAGTTGCTTCTTTAAAAGAGCAGCTTGGCCCTTAACAACAGGGAAGTTCTTTGAAGGCTCTGTGGGGCTTATTTGTATCTGTGTCACCAGAACCCTGCACAGAGCCTGACAGCTAATAATTGCACTCCACGACACCAGTGGAGGGCCTGGTTTTCCTTTCATCTTTTCACTTCTCAATCTCTTGGTTGGTTTCTCCTTGCCTTTCAATCATTTAAAAGGTTGATGTCCTAAGGTCTTTGGTCTTGCCTCTTCTTGTTTCTTCAGTCTCTTTCCCTTCATCAGAAGCTCTTATCCCTAGCTGCATATTAAGAAACAACTGGGAAGCTTTTAAATTTACCAGTGCCCAGGCCCACTTCCCAGAGGTTCCGACTTCCTTGGCCTGCAATGGGTAGGGGTGCAGGTATTTATTCTCTTGGCTTTCCATGTGATACTAATGCTAGGCTAAAATGGAGCAGCATCACCCTAGGCTAATGGTTCAAGTGAGGTCGCCAACCACCAGTATCAGCATCACCTGGGATTTCTTAGATGTGCAAATTCTTGGGCCCAACCTCAGGACTGCTTACTGAATCAGAAACTGGAGGACAAGGCCACGTAATGCATGTTTTAGCAAGTTCTCTGAAAAAAATCTGAAAACCACTAGCCTTGGTGATCTCATGAATCTTCCTGACTTTGTAAACATGTAGAAGACTTCCTTTTTCTCATCTCCATCCTAGACTCCTCTCCTGGACACCAGCTGCCTCAGTGACACTCCATTAGGGCACCTGTCCAGCATCTTCAGTGCTCCCCACCCTGCTCCCACCTTACCCAACTATTTTTCCCTCAGCCTTTTTCATCCCAGTGAGTGGCACCAAATCCTCCAAGTTGCCAAAGGCAGAAATATGGAATTTAAAAAACATTTTAAAATAGGTAATGCCATCATATATCTTAAACCCCAAATGCTGTAAAACAGCAAACATTGGAAGTCTCCCTCCCGCCCTTATCCTCATATGAAACTCATGTTTTAACCCCAGCCCCCAATGTGACTATATGTGGAGATAGAGCCTTTAAGGAGGTAATTAAAATGAAACGAGATAAGTGTGGGGTTCTAATATTGTACAATAGGACTGGGGTCCTTATAAGAAGAGGAAGAGACACCAGGAGTGTGGTATGCAGAGGCAAGGTCAAATGAGGACACAGTGAGAAGGCAGATCTGCAAGCCAGGAAAGAGGCCTCCAGAGAAACCAGTCCCGCAGACACCTTGATCTTGGACTCCCAGACTCCAGAATTGTGACTTCCATCTACCCAGTCAGTGAGATTTTGCTGTAGCAGCCTCTGATGGTTAATTTTACGTGTCAGCTTGTCTGGGACACAGGGTACTCAGGTAGTTAGTTGGTCAGACATTATTCTGGGTGTTTCTGTGAGCGTGTTTTTGCATGTATTAACATTTAAAATGGTAGTCTGAGTAAAGCAGGTTGCCCTCCATAATATGGGAAGGCCTTATCCAGTCAGTTAAAGCCTAGAATAGAACAAAACTGAACTTATCCTGAGTAAGAGAGAATTCTTCCTGCCTGATGGCCTTCAAGATGTCTTTTTCCTGTCTTGAGATTTGAACTGAAACAGGTTTTTCCTGGGTCTTGAGCCTGCCAACCTCTGCACAAAGTCAAACTATCATCTCTGCTGGTTCTTAGACTGGAACTAAACCATCAGTTCTCTGGGTCTTCAACTTGTTGACTCACTCTGCAGATTTTAGCAAACCGCAAGTGTTGATGAGGATGTGGAGAAAATGGAACCCTTGTGCACTTCTGGGGGGATTGCAAATTGATGTGACCACTATAGAAAACAGTATGATGGGTCGTCAGAAAATTAAAAATAGAACTACCATATGACCCAGCAATCCCAATTCTGGGTATCTATCTGAACAAATCCAAAACACTAATTTGAAAAGATATATGCATCTCTAAGTTCACTGCAGCTTTATATACAATAGCCAACCTAAGTGTCCATTTATAGATGACTGGATAAAAAAGAGGTGGTCCATATATACAATGGAATATTACTCAGCCACAAAAAAGAATGAAATCTTACCATTTGCAACAATATGAATGAACCTAGAAGATATTATGCTTAGTGAAAAAGTCAGTCAGAGAAAGACAAATACCATATGATTTCATTTACACAAGGAATCTAAAGAACAAAAGAAATGAACAAACAAAAGAGAAACAAACTCATAGATACAGAGAACAAACTGATAGTTGCCAGGCTGGAGGAGGGGTTCGGGAGGTTGAATGAAGAAGGTGAAGGGATTAAACAGTACAAATTGGCAGTTACAAAACAGTCATGGAAATGTAAAGTACAGCATAGGGGATATAGTCAATAATATCGTATACATATATATGGTGTTGAGGGTACTAGACTTATCAGGGGTATCACTTCATAAGTTATATAATTGTCTAACACTATGTTATACACCTGAAAATAATATAATATTGAATGTCCACTGTAATTGAAATAAAAAAATTTAAAAATAAATAAATCTGTATGTATGTGTGTGTATATGTACACACCCACACACATGTATACTCTTGGTTCTGTTTCTCTGGAGATTCATGAATAATTGCAGCCTTAGCTGACTAACACATCCCCTACTGCCCAATTCCCAGTCTTCCTCTCTGTATAACCACTGTGTTTAGCTTCTTATGTACCTGTTCAGTTTCTTTGAAGTATACAAGCAAATAATAATACGTAATGTTATTTTCCCCCATTTTTTACACATACACAAATATACACAAAAACACCATTCCTTTTACAGATGCATTGTGTTTCACTATATGAATGTATCTTAATTCACTTTATTAGTACTCTGTAGTTTATATCTTCAGTTTGTGATTTTTTTGCCATTAGAAATCAATGAAGAATCTTGTGCATGTCATTTTCCACATATGGAAAAACATCTGATGTATAAAATGCAGAATGCTAGGTCAAATAATATATGGTTTTACAGTTTTGACAGATGTCAGATTACCTTCTTAGGGGTTGTTTTAATGTATATACTAAATAACTATATATATATATATATAGTTATACACACACACACACACACATATATATATATGAATATAGAGAGAGAGATATAGTTTTATTTATTCATTTATTTATTTACTTAATACTCACCCAAGGACATTTTTTCATTGCTTGGAGAGAGAGACAGAGAGAGATTGGTTGTCTTCTCATATGCAACCCCTGTCTGGAGATTGAGCCCGCAACCCTTGAGTCCATGGAACAATGCTCCAACCAACTGAGCCACAATGGCCAGAGCCTGGTATTAGTATAGTTTTAAGTTGAATATTACTTGAGTAAAATTAAGTATCTTGTCACAAGTTTGCATCATTCCTCTTTCCTTTATTGTGAGCCTGTCAACTGACACCTTTGAAGATGTTTCTTTTGGACTTTATGCTATCAGCTGAAAATACTTTTTCTCAGTTTTCGCTTGAATTTTGATTTTTATTAGGATGTTTCTTATCATGCAGAACCTGTTTTGGTTTGTTTTTTAATAAAGTTAAATATTTCAAAGTTTTCTCTTATATGGCTTTTGGATTTTGAGTCATAATTAGATTTTCCTTATGCCTCAGAAATAATGAGTTATTCACTCCTGTGTCCTTCTAGATCTGTCCTGGTTTATTTTACATTCAACTTTTGACCCAATTCATATGGATCAAGTATGTATTTAATGTAAAGTAGGAGGGATGGCTTCAACTTTATTATTATTATGTGATGGTGTTGCTATTGTGCATAGGGTTTTTGTTCTTTTATATTCTCTATCTGGTTATTTGTATATATAAAAGGCAGCAATTTCTGCATAATAATTTTGAGACTCATTCTTGATGCCCCCCACCCCACCCCAACATCCTTCACCATGTCCTATTGATTCTATCATTAAAATACACTTTGTATGTGTTTAAATCCTGCCACCCCCACTAACACCACCCTACTTCAAGCCACCGTGATCCTCATTTAAACAACACAATAGCCTCTTTGACTCCATCCTGCACAGAGTAGCCAGAGAGATCTTTTCAAAACAAAAATAACATCTTGGAATCCCCTCACCTAAAATGTTTCCATGGCTTTCCTTGAACTCAGAATAAAATGAAAACTCATCACCTGAAAGGCTGTATATCACCCTGCTCCTGGCTCACTCCCAGCCCTGTTCTAAATCATCTCCTCCTCATTCACAGAACTCTAGCCACAGCACTTCTTTGGGTTTTGAAACACTACCACTTCTTTCCAATCTCAGACCCTGCACTGCTGTTCTCTTTGCCAGGAATATTTTTCTTCCTGTTCTTTAAGAAGCTGACTCCTTCTTAGTCTCTAAGTTTTAGTTTACCTTTCACTTCTCAAAGAGGCCCTCTCTGTTCACCTAATTTAAACTGTTGGGTTGGCCAAAAAGTCCATTACATTTTTTCTGTACAATGATGCTAGCAGTGCTTAGTTGTCTTTAACTTCATTAGAAACAATTGTGTTAGATTGCATTGTGATTGCTGTCGTATCAGTGTGCATTAAAAAAAAACTTATCAAAATTGGTAAATTTTTGTGCAGCCATTTTAATATTGAAGATGGAACAAAATATGCAATGTATTTGGCATATTATGCTTTTTATTTCAAGAAAAGTAAAAACACAACTGAAACAAAAAAGATTTGTGCAGTGTATGGAGAAGGTGCTGTGACTGATGGAACATGTCAAAAGTGGTTTGTGAAGTTTCTTGGTACCATTGACATTTCGGCTAAATAATTCTTTGCTGTGGGGTTGTCTTATGCATTGGAAGATGGTTAGCAACACCCTTGGCCTCAACCCACTAGAAGCCAATAGCTGGAGATAGCCAATATACTCAAAATATCCAAATCAAAAAAGTTATGGGTGAAAATGAAAAATGTGTCTTTTATATTATGGAAAAAGCATAACAGACTTTTTGGCCAACCCAATATCTCCCTCTAATCTCCTTTACAAAATTTAGAACAATATTTAATTATATACTTGTTCACGGGTTTACTTATTTTGTGTTTCTCTTCCTCACTAGATTGTGAACTCCTCTGCTACCTGCAAAGTGTATGGCACTTAGTAGGTGTTCAATAAATAGCTAATGAAAGAATGAACAAATGTTTATGTAGTCAGGGGTTGGGTAAGCTTATATTTTTTCTGTTATGCAGCTGTTATTCTCCATTCACATTTTAAATCCACAGTTACTGTATATCAAGTGCTTATATTTCTAACAAAGTCACAAACGTTTCTCAAATTCCTCTGAAGAGCCTGACCTATTATAAATCTCTTTTAGTGTTTGTTCAAATATGCACAATATAGATAAGATTATTTTCAAATTCTGATACACACATTGAATGCTATAGGAAAAAAGCTTAAGTTATACATAATTTATGAGAAAAAAACTTCCCTACAGGTAGTAAATATCATCATATATATATGGAAATGGGTATCATAGAAATGTAGAAAGTATGAAGTATCTTCATAATTAGCAGTCCCGGAGAGCATAGTCATCTGACCATACTTTAATTTATGTCCATTTTTCTAGACTTTTTTCTATGCATATTCTGTTCTAGCACAGGCTAGGATGCTGTGGCTGTCTTGTTTTATTTTTTTACTACTGTAGAGCCCAATTAGGCAAACAACACTGTGACCTTGCTTGCTTAATATTACATCTTGATATGTTTATGTGCTTAAAAAAAAAGACAGCTCTTCCTTACTCTTTAATAATTGCCTAAAATTTCATTGCATTTACTGTGTCTGATGGTTGGTTTCCTTTTGTTTTCACCTGATCAGTGAAGTGGGGCAGAGACAGTCTTGACTTGCATGTGTTTATTTTTAGGAGCTCTGCCACTCCTGGACACAAGGACCAAAGTCACTGCTCAGGAAGTCATTTCTTTACTGTGACCTCTGTTTTGTTGGAAAAGATATCTTAGAGCACATAAAAATTTGTGAGGTTCAGATTTGTGTTCAGAACTAATAAACTGAATAATCAGCTATAAGAGGCATTGATTTAAAAAAAAAAAAAGAAAAAACTGACATGGATGAATTTGTGTTGCCTACTATAACCACACCCTGGCTGGTTTGGCTCAGTGGATTGAGCGTCGGCCTGCGAGCTAAGTGTCGCTGGTTCGATCTTCCAGTCAGGGCACATCAGAGAAGGAAAACTCTGATTCCAAAAAACCTCCGCTGCCTTGCGGCATACCTCTTCAGGGGAAAGGCTAAGGGAGTAAACCCCGACAGAAAATCCGGAGCCGGAGTCCCTAAGGCGGTTTGACGTTGTAGTCAACACCGGCAACTCCTGCGGCGCACCTGAAGCCAAGCTGTATTGACTCCGTCTTTCCCTTGGATCCTTCAGCTGCGAAGAGAGGGGGGGTCTGCTGCATGGGCAACAGCAGACCCTCCATATCACCCTGCCCAGGCTCTGTAGCTTCAGCTTCACTGGAGAGGACACTCCAGCGTCATCGCAAGATGTCGATTCAACACAGGAGGAGACAGATACCGTGTCACTCCCGAGTCGGACTGCACAACCATTCTCGGCAGTGCAGATAGACTCTTAAGAAGCTACACCATCGTCTCTCGAGATGGACGGCTGCCGACTGACTATAACCAGAATTTAGGCGCCACCATCACTATGATGAGAGAGCCTGAAAGAAAGTGATGCCTCCAAACACTTGCTTCTTGTAACTGCCCCTCTTGCAGAGTCCAGCAGTAGCTGAAGTTTATTCCACTAATGCTTGCCATGAATGTCACCAATATGTATGCTCAGATGTTTGTGAGTGAAAGGGAAAAAAAGCAAAACCAATTATTCTGCCAGCATCTGATAGGGACTTGACAAGGCACTAATTAATAGGCTTACATTTCAAGAAGCATCTGATTTTATGTTATTGGTGCCAATTAATACAAAGGCAGTGTGTGGTGAATATACCATATATAACTGGGATTGATTTTATATCACATAACCTCATTGCCAGGTCAAGGCAGTACATGTGATGTATCTATGTTTTTCCACATTAATCTGGAAAATGAAGATATTCCCTTCCTGCCTCCCTGTCCTTGGTAGTCACAGTAGCTGAGATATTTTGAAGTGTTCTTTGAAAAACCTCGTTGTAGCAGGCCCCCCATAAGCTCTTCATGAGCAATTGAAATCCTGCACCATTTTACAACTCAAAGGCAGGGCTCTTGGCCATATGCTATTTTTATAGGAAGGACCACAACATAAACTAAACAACACAAAAACACTGGGCTGACTTAAGGGCCACGAGAGTTTAAAAGAATGGTTGTAGCAATAAGACCACTGAAGACGAGTGTTCCCAAGAGCCTGTCTTATTTGTTAGGTTAATGACTTGTTTGGGGTCCTGAAAAGACATTATCTTCAGACCCACTTGACTTGATATCCAGAATCCAACCATATGTGACTGACACCCTCAACTAGACCTCCTACTGGCCTCCTCCTTGCCCCATTTGGCCTTATATCTGAATTTCTACTAATGTCTGAATTTCCACTCTTTATAATTGCATCCATAAATATCAGAATTTTTCCAATAGTAAGCTTAATAAAGCATATGTACATATGACAGTCCATATAATATCATGGTTTAAGGGTATAGGCCTTGAAATCAGAAAGCGTGGCCTTGAATACCCACTCAGCTATTCACTAGCTGTGCAACCTTGGGCACATAGCTTGTCCTTTCTGTGCCTTCATTTTCTCTTCCAAAAAGTGGGACTAATAGCATTCTTCTTTCATTACTAAATGCAGCTATCACTAAGGTTTATCATTATTATAATAAATACCATTAGGACAAACTACTGATTAAGCATCATCTGGCAGAGGAAATTACTTTTTTGCATGTGTAAAAATTGCTTACCATATAAAACAGCTTTTTTATGGTTTAGCTATTTTTTAAATTCTTCCAGAAAAAAAGTTTAGTGTTTAAAAAACTACCTAATTGGACTGAAAATAAAATGCTAATTTAAGCAGAGTGTGAGGTGAGTAAAGCTGTTTAAAAAAATGAAAAACATTTTTTAAAAGATAAAGGGGCTAACAGCAAAGTTGAGTGTGACAAAATACACAATCAAAAAAACACAAGCCCGTGCATGGCCTGTCCTCTTTCCCAGTGGGACAAAGGCTCACAGATGCGGAGGGCACTGTGGAGGTGCAGGAAGGGAGCTGGGAAAGGAGCGTGAGGCTGCTAGAGTCCTTCTCTGTCACTCTGAGTCAGGATCCGCTCTTCTTCACTGGCAGGTGGGTCAAAGTGAGACAGCTGATGTGAACATTCAGGGACCACTTGCTCTGTGCCAGCCACTAAGCTAGTGCTTTCATTGGTCAATTGGTCAATTCATTCTCACAGCATTCCTGTGAGGCAGGTAACTATGGTTACCATGTTTTCAGGATATAGAAAGGATATGGAACCTGCCTACAGTATTGATTTTAATTTGCCATGCCCATGATCCTGAAGTAGCCTTGGGGAAAGCCTAGCTCTAGAAATTTCTACTCTAGAAAAGAGGAATCTTGATAAGGTTCTGCTTAAAGCAGGACTTGTGTCCTGTGAGTAATGATACCATGGGAAACAGATTACTTCAGTCATTCCTGACATTTCATTCACAAATGTATGGATGTGTGTGCATGTATGTCTCTGTGTGTATGCCCCATGTATTTTAGAGTCTTACACAGGACACTAAGCAACAACAAAAAGCGTGAAACAGAACTTCCTGCCAAGATGGAGACCTAGACAGACACGCTGCATTTCCCTCCACAACTAAGAAGGGATACAACCACCTCAAACCTAGAGACAACCAGAAGTTCCAGAAAGTCGAGCTGCATGGAAGTCAACAAACAAAGATATAAAGAAGAAATGCTCATCCAGACAGGTAGGAGGGGCAGAACCATGGTGGCAGTGTGGCAGCGGCAGCAGTGGTGGCAGCAGCAGGCTGGCAGAAGGTGCAGTCAAACATTTAAAAAAGTCAAGAGGGACACCTGGGGAGTGCTCCCAGCACCAGACCAGACTGCACAGCTCACCATTCCAGTACTGGGGACAATAAAGCCTCATTGTTTCTGACTGTGCAAACCAGTGGGGGTTGGGGCAGAGGCAGAAACTGCTGGTCTCTCAGCAAAGTCCGCTTGTTTAAAGGGCTCCTACAGTCCTAGAACGTCCCCAGACCCACCCACTCTGGGAACAATGGCCAGGGCAACAGATAGTGAGGCTCCAGACTCACACAGAACTGTGAGAAGTGCCAGGAAAAGGGGCAAGTTCTGGGACAAGCAGCATTGTTTGTTCTCAGACCCCTACCCCCACATAGCGCCACAACATGGTGAAACAGGTCACCCTCTACTGACGAATATGTAAGGTTCTGCCCCTTACAATGTAACAGGTGCCACAGCTCTACCTAACAGAGGCAAACAAACACAGAAGCCTGTCAAGATGAGGAGACAGAAGTATGGCCCAAAAGAGGGAATGGATGAAGGTTTCAGTGGGAGAATTAAGTGATAAGGAGATAGCCAACTTAACAAATGAGGAGCTAGCCAACCTAACAGATGCAGAGTTCAAAATGCTGGTGATAAAGATGCTCACTGACTTGAGAGATATGCTTAAGTATGGCAGACACATAAGGGAAGAAGTGAAGGCTATGCTAAATGAAACGAAGGAAAATCCACACAAAACTAATGGTGAACAGAAGGAAACCGGGGTTCAAATCAATTATTTGGAATATTAGGAAGGAAAAAAACAGTCAACCAGTACAGAATGAGGAAACAAGAAATGAAAAAAATGAGGAGAAGCTTAGGAACCTGTGAGACAACTTTAAATGTGCCACCATCCAAATCATAGGGGTGCCAGAAGGAAAAGAGGAACAGCACAGAATCGAAAGCTTATGTGAAAAAATAATGAAGGAAAACTTCCCTAATTTGGTGAAGAAATAGACATACAAGTCTAGGAAGCTCAGAGAGTCCCAAACAAGCTAGAGCCAAAGAGGACCACACCAAGACATATCATCATTAAAATGCCAAAGGTAAAAGATAAAAAGAGAATCTTAAAAGCAGTAAGAGAAAAGCAGAGGGTTATCTACCAAGGGATACCTATAAGACTATCAGCTGATTTCTCAAAAAAAACTTTGCAGGCAAGAATGGACTGGCAAGAAGTATTGAATGTGATGAAAAGCAAGGACCTACAACCAAGACTACTCTATTCATCAAAGCTATCATTTAGAATGAAAGGGCAGATAAAGTGCTTACCAGACAAGGTAAAACTAAAGGAGTTCATCATCACCAAGCCTTTATTATATGAAATGTGAAAGGGACTTATTTAAGAAAAAGAAGATCAACACTATAAACATTAAAATGACAACAAACTCACAACTATCAACAACTGAATCTAAATAATAAAAATAAAAACAAACTAAGCAAACAACAAGAACAAGAACAGAATCATAGGTGTGGGGATCATTTGGAGGGTTATCAGTTGGGAGGGGGAAGGGGGAGAAATGGGGAAATAGTACAGGTATTAAGAAGTATAATTGGTTGGTACAAAATAGGGAGAAGTTAATAATATAAGAAAGGGTGAAGTCAAAGAACTTATTTCATGAACTAAGGTGGTGGGACTGCTGGAAGGAAAGAAGGTACTGGGAAGAGGGGAGCTAAGAGAAAAGAAATTGGGACTACTGTAACAACATAATCAAAAAAATATACTTTTAAAAAAGTGTGAAGCAAAGTAGGACAGAACTTCAAGGCTCAGAAGGCACACAACATCCTGGTGTATCTCAGAATACTCTGAGAGTTATTATATTCCATGCTAGCATTATCTGTAACAACTATCTGTGTTAAATGTACACTTTTAGAAAACAGTGAAACTATATCCACACACATTGTATTGCTTTCAAATTGGGCTTCAGTTTAAGAGTGGTTTGGATCTGAGCTATAAGTCCAGCACTCCTGAATCACTTGTAGTTGTGGTGTTGAACCCTGTGTCTGAAGATCTCCTTCCACAGGATATTACAGGGAGTAAAACTGGATAAGGACTATGGAGTCTCAAGAGAGCTCCCATTGGGTGGCTCATTTGGTTGGAGCATCATCCCATACACCAAAAGGTTGCAGATTTGATTCTCAGTTGGTCAAGGCATATACGGGAGGTAACTAATTTCTCTCTCTCTCTCTCTAAAAATCAATAAAAACATATCCTTGGGAGAGGATTCATAATAATAATTTTTTAAAAGAGTCTCAAGGGAATGGTGGAACTCATCTGGGGTTCCAAAGCCTGGGAAATAGCAAAAGTGTGGTCTTCTGAAATGACAAGTAAGCAAGGAGCACCTGGTGAACAAACAGCTTTGTAGAATTGTCATAGCTAGTCATGAGCTATAGAGGCACTTTAAAAACTGGAACTTAAAAATAGGCTTAAGAGAAGTTATTTAGAACTTTAGAATTAGAATTAAAAGAAAAATAAAGGTCTTATAGATCATAGTCATCAGCTTATGTATAAAGGTTGAATGATTAAGAACAATTAGGTGAATGTCTTTATGTTACTTCGCTACTCTGATTAATGGACATCAGGATCTTTGGCGGTAACCTGACCCTGATTCAAATCCCAACTTAGCACATTCTAGTTCTGTATTCTGGGCAAGTCCTTTAACATTGTGGAATCTTTTTTTCACCAAATATAAAATGGAAGAATAAAACCCAGATGGCAGAACTGCTAGGATTAAATAATTAGCACAAAGTAGGAATTCAATGGAAGAATCTCATGTTACTATAGTTAACAGCATAACTTCAGTATAATGTTCAGTACACTTACAGTACACTAACATTATAACTTTCTGTATATTATGCTTTGCTTGAAGTCAGTATTTGGGAGACTTAAAAAAATACACTGGGAGGTACTGTTTGCAAATACTTTCTCCTATTTGATTGGTTGCCTTTTTGTTTTGTTGATGGTTTCTTTTTCTGTGCAGAAGTTTTTAGTTTGATGTAGTCCCATTTATTTATTTTTGCTTTACTCTCCTTGCGTTTGGGGTCATGTTCACAAAAACGCTTCTGAGACCAAAGTTCGCTAGTTTAGTGCCTATGTTTCCTTCTATGTATTTTATTGTTTCAGGTCTTATATTCAAGTCTTTAATCCATTTTGAGTTAATTTGTGTGTATGATAGCAGCAGTCTACAAGGAACTAAAATCCAACATATATAAAGAATTCATACAACTCAACAACAACAACAAAACTGCAAACAATCCAATTTAAAAAGGCCCTAAACATACACATTTCCCAAGAAGACATACAGAAGCCAACAGGTATATGAAAAGATGCTCAACTTCATTAGCTATAAGGGGAATACAAATCAAAACCACAAGATACCACCTCACATCTGTTAGAACAGCTATTATCAATAAGACAAGGAATAAGTGTTGGAGAGGATGTGGAGAAAAGGGAACCCTTGTGCACTGCTGGTGAGAATGTAAATTAGTGCAGTTTCTAGGGAAAACAATATGGAAGTTCATCAAAAATTAAGAATAGAGCTACCATATGATGACCCAACAATCCCTCTTCTGGGTATCTACCTGAAAAACTTGAGAACATTTGTTCTTAAAGATATATGTACCTTTATGTTCAGTGCAGCAATATTCACAATAATCAAGACATGGAAACAATCTAAGTGTCTTTCAACTGATGGATTGGATAAAGAAGATAAATACATATATGTACAATGGACTACTACTCAGTCATAAAAAAAGATAAAATATTGCCATTTGCAACAACATGGATCTTGAGAGTATTGTGCTAAGTAAAATAAGTCACATGGAAAAGGATAAGAACAATATGATTCCCCTCATATGTGGGATATAAAACAAAAAGTAACAAGTGAACAAACAAAACAAATTCATAGAAACAAACAGCAGTATGATGGTTCCCAGAGGGGAAGGTGGTGGAGCAGGATTGAGAGTAAAAGGGGTCAAATGTATGTGACAGAAGGAGACTAGACTTTGGGTGATGAGCACACAATGAATATAGAGATAATGTATTATAGAATTGTACACCTGAAATGTACATAATGTTATTAACCAATGTCACCCCAATAAATTTAACTTAAAAAATACACTACCATCATTCACCTACATGGCAAGAAAAGATGACAGTTTCTCCCCACTTCCACTCTGCAAACATGAAACTGGATCAGGGATGATGCCCCCCATGGTCACAAAGTTCTGCCACAACCAATTCCCTGTTGGTGTTTCACCTACCAGAATCCTGTGGGACCCAGTACCATGGGTTTATCTACTGTAGAAACCTCCCACTGCTGACCACTCAGGAAACCATTCACTTTAATTCTGGCCTCAGACTCTGTCCCTTGATGTCACTGTCGGGTGTGTGTTTTCCCTTTCTGTGGAAATAAGTGGCTTTGATCCAAACCTCCTTCCTGCCGTTTTCAGTGGTGTTCTGCAAACAAAATGCTTGTGATGTCATCTCTCATACTTCCATTGATGAGGTTATCTCTCCCTAGTGACTAATATCAATCATCATTCCCCTGGGATCCAATTTTCATGAAAAATCAGCCAAAGAAATCTTCCACTTAACCTACAGTAATAGTCAATTCCAGTAAAGCCTGGGAGAAGAAAATGAGCTAAAAAGTGCCCCTCTGTTAATTCTAGGTGACCTCAAAAAGCTTTGATTCTTTCAGGGCAAACTTTTGTGATGGGCCAATTTATAATACAAACCATTCACACACACACACCCCTGAACTCAGATAATTCTATATTCCTATTTATAGGACCAACCTCCAGACTGCATGTGTATGTGTAATAAAGAAGTCATTTTATCACAGTTGAACCAAAGTAGAAGGGTTATATTTATTCAATAAACATTTCTTGAGTACCTACTATGTGCCAGATTTGTTGTAGGTACTGAGGAAAAAGTGTGAAATATCGATGAAATAGCTAAGATGTTATCATGAAATACTCAGCATTAGAAAAAGGAGTTAGAGAGAGAAAAAAATTATACATAGAAAAGACAGTTGAGGCAATTCTCTAGATAATGTTAGCTATCTTCTCCCAAACCAAACCTCCCCACACCTAGCAACACTTCTGCTCATTTATTCATTATATGTGATAATCACAAACTTGACCTAAGTTGCTGAAACAGAAATATTTGCCAGTCACATATACCGGATAAGGGGTTAATATCCAAGATATAGAAAGAACTCATGTAACTCAATAGTAAAAAACAAACAAACAATTTGATTAAAAAATGGAAAGAAGATCTGAATAAATGTTTGTTTGTTTTTTCCAAAGAAGACATACAGATGGCCAACCCCAGGGAAATGCAAACCAAAACAACAATGAGATATCACCTCACACCTGTTAAGAGTAGCTTTTATCAAAAAAGATGAGAAATACGTGTTGGCAAGGATATGGTAACAGTATGGAAGTTTTACAAAAAATTAAAAGTAGAACTACCATATGATCAAGTAATTCCACTTCTGGGCACTTATCCAGAGGAAATAAAAACACTAACTTGAAAAGATAGCTGCACCCCCATATTCATTGCAGCACTATTTGAAACAGCCAAGACATGAACTAACCTAAATGTTCTTCAATTCATAAGTGGATA